>NW_027309030.1:0-56000 GCF_047496885.1 Scyliorhinus torazame
GGGTTTCTGCAGTTTGTGTTATTGGAAGGTAAGTGAAGATGCTGAGAATGGGTTTCTGCAGGTTGTGTTATTGGGAGGCGAGTGGAGATGCTGAGGATGGGTTTCTGCAGGTTGTGTTATTGAGAGGTGAGTGGAGATGCTGAGGATGGGTTTCTGCAGGTTGTGTTATTGGGAGGTGAGTGACGATGCTGAGGATGGGTTTCTGCAGGTTGTGTTATTGGACGGTGAGTGGAGATGCTGAGGATGGATTTTTACAGGTTGTGTTATTGGAAGGTTGGTGGAGATGCTATGGATGGGTTTCTTCAAATGTGTTATTGGGGGGGTGAGTGGAGATGCTGAGGATGGGTTTCTGCCGGTTGTGTTATTGGGTGGTGAGTGAAGACGCTGAGGATGCGTTTCTGCAGGTTGTGTTATTGGACGGTGAGTGGAGATGCTGAGGATGGGTTTCTGCAGGTTGTGTTATTGGAAGGTGAGTGGAGATGCTGCGGTTGGGTTTCTGCAGTTTGTGTTATTGGAAGGTGAGTGAAGATGCTGAGGATGGGTTTCTGCAGGTTGTGTTATTGGGAGGTGAGTGGAGATGCTGACGATGGGTTTCAGCAGGTTGTGTTATTGGGAGCTGAGTGAAGGTGCTGAGGATGGGTTTCTGCAGGTTGTGTTATTAGAAAGTGCGTGGAGATGCTGAGGATTGGATTCTGCAGGTTGTGTTATTTGGGAGGTGAGTGGAGTTGCTGAGGATGGGTTTCTGCAGGTTGCGTTATTGGGAGGTGAGTAAAGATGTTGAGGATGGGTGTCTGCAGGTTGTGTTATTGGGAGGTGAGTGAAGATGCTGAGGACGGGTTTCTGCAGGTTGTGTTATTGGACGTTGAGTTGAGATGCTGAGGATGGATTTCTGCAGGTTGTGTTACTGGAAGGTGAGTGGAGATGCTAAGGATGGGTTTCTTCAGGTTGTGTTATTGGGGGGTGAGTGGAGGTGCTGAGGATGGGTTTCTGCAAATTGTGTTATTGCAAGGTTAGTGAAGATGCTGAGGATGGGTTTCTACTCATTGTCTTATTGGAAGGTGAGTGGAGATGCTGAGGATGGGTTTCTGCAGGTTGTGTTATTGGGAGGTGAGTGGAGATTCTGAGGATGGGTTTCTGCAGGTTGTGTTATTGGAAGGTTGAGTGAAGATGCTGAGGATGGGTTTCTGGAGGTTGTGTTATTGGGAGGTGGGTGAATACGCTGAGGATGGGTTTCTGCAGGTTGTGTTATTGAACGGTGAGTGGAGATGCTGAGGATGGGTTTCTACAGGTTGTGTTACTGGAAGGTGAGTGGAGATGCTATGGATGGGTTTCTTCAGGTTGTGTTATTGGGAGATGAGTGGAGATGCTGAGGATGGGTTTTTCAGGTTGTGTTATGGGGGGGTGAGTGGAGGTGCTGAGGATGGGTTTCTGCAAATTGTGTTATTGCAAGGTTAGTGAAGATGCTGAGGATGGGTTTCTGCTCATTGTATTATTGGAAGGTGAGTGGAGATGCTGAGGATGGGTTTCTGCAGGTTGTGTTATTGGGAGGTGAGTGGAGATTCTGAGGATGGGTTTCTGCAGGTTGTGTTATTGGAAGGTGAGTGAAGATGCTGAGGATGGGTTTCTGCAGGTTGTGTTATTGGGAGGTGGGTGAAGACGCTGAGGATGGGTTTCTGCAGGTTGTGTTATTGGACGGTGAGTGGAGATGCTGAGGATGGATTTCTACAGGTTGTGTTACTGGAAGGTGAGTGGAGATGCTAAGGATGGGTTTCTTCAGGTTGTGTTATTGGGGGGTGAGTGGAGGTGCTGAGGATGGGTTTCTGCAAATTGTGTTATTGCAAGGTTAGTGAAGATGCTGAGGATGAGTTTCTACTCATTGTTTTATTGGAAGGTGAGTGGAGATGCTGAGGATGGGTTTCTGCAGGTTGTGTTATTGGGAGGTGAGTGGAGATTCTGAGGATGGGTTTCTGCAGGTTGTGTTATTGGAAGGTTGAGTGAAGATGCTGAGGATGGGTTTCTGCAGGTTGTGTTATTGGGAGGTGGGTGAATACGCTGAGGATGGGTTTCTGCAGGTTGTGTTATTGAACGGTGAGTGGAGATGCTGAGGATGGGTTTCTACAGGTTGTGTTACTGGAAGGTGAGTGGAGTTGCTATGGATGGGTTTCTTCAGGTTGTGTTATTGGGAGGTGAGTGGAGATGCTGAGGATGGGTTTCTGCAGGTTGTGTTATTGGGAGGTGAGTGGAGATTCTGAGGATGGGTTTCTGCAGGTTGTGTTATTGGAAGGTGAGTGAAGATGCTGAGGATGGGTTTCTGCAGGTTGTGTTATTGGGAGGTGGGTGAAGACGCTGAGGATGGGTTTCTGCAGGTTGTGTTTTTGGACGGTGAGTGGAGATGCTGAGGATGGATTTCTACAGGTTGTGTTACTGGAAGGTGAGTGGAGATGCTATGGTTGGGTTTCTTCAGGTTGTGTTATTGGGGGGTGAGTGGAGATGCTGAGGATGGGTTTCTGCAGGTTGTGTTATTGGGGGTGAGTGGAGATGCTGAGGATGGGTTTCTGCAGGTTGTGTTATTGGGACGTGAGTGGAGATTCTGAGGATGGGTTTCTGCAGGTTGTGTTATTGGAAGGTTGAGTGAAGATGCTGAGGATGGGTTTCTGCAGGTTGTGTTATTGGGAGGTGGGTGAATACGCTGAGGATGGGTTTCTGCAGGTTGTGTTATTGAACGGTGAGTGGAGATGCTGAGGATGGGTTTCTGCAGGTTGTGTTATTGGAAGGTGAGTGAAGATGCTGAGGATGGTTTATCCAGGTTGTGTTATTGGCAGGTGAGCGAAGATGCTGGGGTTGGGTTTCTGCAGGTTTTGTTATTGGAAGGTGAGTGGAGATGCTGAGGATGGGTTTCTGCAGGTTGTGTTATTGGGAGGTGAGTGGAGATGCTGGGTTTGGGTTTCTGCAGGTTGTGTTATTGGAAGGTGAGTGGAGATGCTATGGTTGTGTTTCTTCAGGTTGTGTTATTGGGGGGTGAGTGGAGATGCTGAGGATGGGTTTCTGCAGGTTGTGTTATTGTGGGGTGAGTGGTTTTGCTGAGGATGGGTTCCTGCAAATTGTGTTATTGCAAGGTTAGTGAAGTTGCTGAGGATGTGTTTCTGCAGGTTGTGTTATTGGAAGGTGAGTGGAGATGCTGAGGATGGGTTTCTGCAGGTTGTGTTATTGCAAGGTGAGTGAAGATGCTGAGGATGGGTGTCAGCAGGTTGTGTTATTGGAAGGTGAGTGAAGATGATGGGGTTGGGGTTCTGCAGGTTGTGTTATTGGAAGGTGAGTGGAGATGCTGAGGATGGGTTTCTGCAGGTTGTGTTATTGGGAGCTGAGTGAAGATGCTGAGGATGGGTTTCTGCAGGTTGTGTTATTAGAAAGTGAGTGGAGATGCTGAGGATGGGTTTCTGCAGGTTGTGTTATTTGGGAGGTGAGTGGAGATGCTGAGGATGGGTTTCTGCAGGTTGCGTTATTGGGAGGTGAGTAAAGATGTTGAGGATGGGTGTCTGCATGTTGTGTTATTGGGAGGTGAGTGCAGATGCTGAGGATGGGTTTCTGCAGGTTGTGTTATTGGACGGTGAGTGGAGATGCTGAGGATGGATTTCTGCAGGTTGTGTTATTGGGAGGTGAGTGACGATGCTGAGGATGGGTTTCTGCAGGTTGTGTTATTGGACGGTGAGTGGAGATGCTGAGGATGGATTTCTACAGGTTGTGTTATTGGAAGTTTGGTGGAGATGCTATGGATGGGTTTCTTCAGATGTGTTATTGGGGGGGTGAGTGGAGATGCTGAGGATGGGTTTCTGCCGGTTGTGTTATTGGGTGGTGAGTGAAGACGCTGAGGATGCGTTTCTGCAGGTTGTGTTATTGGACGGTGAGTGGAGATGCTGAGGATGGGTTTCTGCAGGTTGTGTTATTGGAAGGTGAGTGGAGATGCTGCGGTTGGGTTTCTGCAGTTTGTGTTATTGGAAGGTGAGTGAAGATGCTGAGGATGGGTTTCTGCAGGTTGTGTTATTGGGAGGTGAGTGGAGATGCTGACGATGGGTTTCAGCAGGTTGTGTTATTGGAAGGTGAGTGAAGATGATGGGGTTGGGTTTCTGCAGGTTGTGTTATTGGAAGGTGAGTGGAGATGCTGAGGATGGGTTTCTGCAGGTTGTGTTATTGGGAGCTGAGTGAAGATGCTGAGGATGGGTTTCTGCAGGTTGTGTTATTAGAAAGTGAGTGGAGATGCTGAGGATGGGATTCTGCAGGTTGTGTTATTTGGGAGGTGAGTGGAGTTGCTGAGGATGGGTTTCTGCAGGTTGCGTTATTGGGAGGTGAGTAAAGATGTTGAGGATGGGTGTCTGCAGGTTGTGTTATTGGGAGGTGAGTGAAGATGCTGAGGACGGGTTTCTGCAGGTTGTGTTATTGGACGGTGAGTTGAGATGCTGAGGATGGATTTCTGCAGGTTGTGTTACTGGAAGGTGAGTGGAGATGCTAAGGATGGGTCTCTTCAGGTTGTGTTATTGGGGGGTGAGTGGAGGTGCTGAGGATGGGTTTCTGCAAATTGTGTTATTGCAAGGTTAGTGAAGATGCTGAGGATGGGTTTCTACTCATTGTTTTATTGGAAGGTGAGTGGAGATGCTGAGGATGGGTTTCTGCAGGTTGTGTTATTGGGAGGTGAGTGGAGATTCTGAGGATGGGTTTCTGCAGGTTGTGTTATTGGAAGGTTGAGTGAAGATGCTGAGGATGGGTTTCTGCAGGTTGTGTTATTGGGAGGTGGGTGAATACGCTGAGGATGGGTTTCTGCAGGTTGTGTTATTGAACGGTGAGTGGAGATGCTGAGGATGGGTTTCTACAGGTTGTGTTACTGGAAGGTGAGTGGAGTTGCTATGGATGGGTTTCTTCAGGTTGTGTTATTGGGAGGTGAGTGGAGATGCTGAGGATGGGTTTTTCAGGTTGTGTTATGGGGGGGTGAGTGGAGGTGCTGAGGATGGGTTTCTGCAAATTGTGTTATTGCAAGGTTAGTGAAGATGCTGAGGATGGGTTTCTGCTCATTGTATTATTGGAAGGTGAGTGGAGATGCTGAGGATGGGTTTCTGCAGGTTGTGTTATTGGGAGGTGAGTGGAGATTCTGAGGATGGGTTTCTGCAGGTTGTGTTATTGGAAGGTGAGTGAAGATGCTGAGGATGGGTTTCTGCAGGTTGTGTTATTGGGAGGTGGGTGAAGACGCTGAGGATGGGTTTCTGCAGGTTGTGTTATTGGACGGTGAGTGGAGATGCTGAGGATGGATTTCTACAGGTTGTGTTACTGGAAGGTGAGTGGAGATGCTAAGGATGGGTTTCTTCAGGTTGTGTTATTGGGGGGTGAGTGGAGGTGCTGAGGATGGGTTTCTGCAAATTGTGTTATTGCAAGGTTAGTGAAGATGCTGAGGATGGGTTTCTACTCATTGTTTTATTGGAAGGTGAGTGGAGATGCTGAGGATGGGTTTCTGCAGGTTGTGTTATTGGGAGGTGAGTGGAGATTCTGAGGATGGGTTTCTGCAGGTTGTGTTATTGGAAGGTTGAGTGAAGATGCTGAGGATGGGTTTCTGCAGGTTGTGTTATTGGGAGGTGGGTGAATACGCTGAGGATGGGTTTCTGCAGGTTGTGTTATTGAACGGTGAGTGGAGATGCTGAGGATGGGTTTCTACAGGTTGTGTTACTGGAAGGTGAGTGGAGTTGCTATGGATGGGTTTCTTCAGGTTGTGTTATTGGGAGGTGAGTGGAGATGCTGAGGATGGGTTTTTCAGGTTGTGTTATGGGGGGGTGAGTGGAGGTGCTGAGGATGGGTTTCTGCAAATTGTGTTATTGCAAGGTTAGTGAAGATGCTGAGGATGGGTTTCTGCTCATTGTATTATTGGAAGGTGAGTGGAGATGCTGAGGATGGGTTTCTGCAGGTTGTGTTATTGGGAGGTGAGTGGAGATTCTGAGGATGGGTTTCTGCAGGTTGTGTTATTGGAAGGTGAGTGAAGATGCTGAGGATGGGTTTCTGCAGGTTGTGTTATTGGGAGGTGGGTGAAGACGCTGAGGATGGGTTTCTGCAGGTTGTGTTTTTGGACGGTGAGTGGAGATGCTGAGGATGGATTTCTACAGGTTGTGTTACTGGAAGGTGAGTGGAGATGCTATGGTTGGGTTTCTTCAGGTTGTGTTATTGGGGGGTGAGTGGAGATGCTGAGGATGGGTTTCTGCAGGTTGTGTTATTGGGGGGTGAGTGGAGATGCTGAGGATGGGTTTCTGCAGGTTGTGTTATTGGGAGGCGAGTGGAGATGCTGAGGATGGGTTTCTGCAGGTTGTGTTATTGGAAGGTGACTGGAGATGCTGAGGATGGGTTTCTGCAGGTTGTGTTATTGGAAGGTTGGTGGAGATGCTGTGGATGGGTTTCTGAAGGTTGTGATATTGGGAGGTTAGTTGAGATGCTATGGATGGGTTTCTTCAGATGTGTTATTGGGGGGGTGAGTGGAGATGCTGAGGATGTGTTCCTGCCGGTTGTGTTATTGGGTGGTGAGTGAAGACGCTGAGGATGCGTTTCTGCAGGTTGTGTTGTTGGACGGTGAGTGGAGATGCTGAGGATGGGTTTCTGCAGGTTGTGTTATTGGAAGGTGAGTGGAGATGCTGAGGATGGATTTCTACAGGTTGTGTTATTGGAAGGTTGGTGGAGATGCTATGGATGGGTTTCTTCAGATGTGTTATTGGGGGGGGTGAGTGGAGATGCTGAGGATGGGTTTCTGCCGGTTGTGTTATTGGGTGGTGAGTGAAGACGCTGAGGATGCGTTTCTGCAGGTTGTGTTATTGGACGGTGAGTGGAGATGCTGAGGATGGGTTTCTGCAGTTTGTGTTATTGGAAGGTGAGTGGAGATGCTGCGGTTGGGTTTCTGCAGTTTGTGTTATTGGAATGTGAGTGAAGATGCTTAGGATGGGTTTCTGCAGGTTGTGTTATTGGGAGGTGAGTGGAGATGCTGACGATGGGTTTCAGCAGGTTGTGTTATTGGAAGGTGAGTGAAGATGATGGGGTTGGGTTTCTGCAGTTTGTGTTATTGGAAGGTGAGTGGAGATGCTGAGGATGGGTTTCTGCAGGTTGTGTTATTGGGAGCTGAGTGAAGATGCTGAGGATGGGTTTCTGCAGGTTGTGTTATTAGAAAGTGAGTGGAGATGCTGAGGATGGGTTTCTGCAGGTTGTGTTATTGGGAGCTGAGTGAAGATGCTGAGGATGGGTTTCTGCAGGTTGTGTTATTAGAAAGTGAGTGGAGATGCTGAGGATGGGTTTCTGCAGGTTGTGTTATTGGAAGGTGAGTGGAGATGCTGCGGTTGGGTTTCTGCAGTTTGTGTTATTGGAAGGTGAGTGAAGATGCTGAGGATGGGTTTCTGCAGGTTGTGTTATTGGGAGGTGAGTGGAGATGCTGAGGATGGATTTCTACAGGTTGTGTTACTGGAAGGTGAGTGGAGATGCTACGGATGGGTTTCTTCAGGTTGTGTTATTGGGAGGTGAGTGGAGATGCTGAGGGTGGGTTTTTCAGGTTGTGTTATTGGGGGGTGAGTGGAGGTGCTGAGGATGGGTTTCTGCAAATTGTGTTATTGCAAGGTTAGTGAAGATGCTGAGGATGGGTTTCTGCTCATTGTATTATTGGAAGGTGAGTGGAGATGCTGAGGATGGGTTTCTGCAGGTTGTGTTATTGGGAGGTGAGTGGAGATTCTGAGGATGGGTTTCTGCAGGTTGTGTTATTGGAAGGTGAGTGAAGATGCTGAGGATGGGTTTCTGCAGGTTGTGTTATTGGGAGGTGGGTGAAGACGCTGAGGATGGGTTTCTGCATATTGTGTTATTGGACGGTGAGTGTAGATGCTGAGGATGGATTTTTAAAGGTTGTGTTACTGGAAGGTGAGTGGAGATGCGATGGATGGGTTTCTTCAGGTTGTGTTATTGGGGGGTGAGTGGAGATGCTGAGGATGGTTATCTGCACTTTGTGTTATTGGGTGGTGAGTGAAGACGCTGAGGATGCGTTTCTGCAGGTTGTGTTTTTGGACGGTGAGTGGAGATGCTGAGGATGGATTTCTACAGGTTGTGTTACTGGAAGGTGAGTGGAGATGCTATGGTTGGGTTTCTTCAGGTTGTGTTATTGGGGGGTGAGTGGAGATGCTGAGGATGGGTTTCTGCAGGTTGTGTTATTGGGGGTGAGTGGAGATGCTGAGGATGGGTTTCTGCAGGTTGTGTTATTGGGAGGCGAGTGGAGATGCTGAGGATGGGTTTCTGCAGGTTGTGTTATTGGGGGATGAGTGGTGGTGCTGAGGATGGGTTTCTGCAAATTGTGTTATTGCAAAGTTAGTGAAGATGCTGAGGATGGGTTTCTGAAGGTTGTGTTATTGAAAGGAGATTGGAGATGCTGAGGATGGGTTTCTGCAGGTTGTGTTATTGGAAGGTGAGTGAAGATGCTGAGGATGGTTTATCCAGGTTGTGTTATTGGCAGGTGTGCGAAGATGCTGGGGTTGGGTTTCTGCAGGTTGTGTTATTGGAAGGTGAGTGGAGATGCTGAGGATGGGTTTCTGCAGGTTGTGTTATTGGGAGGTGAGTGGAGATGCTGGGTTTGGGTTTCTGCAGGTTGTGTTATTGGAAGGTGAGTGGAGATGCTATGGTTGTGTTTCTTCAGGTTGTGTTATTGGGGGGTGAGTGGAGATGCTGAGGATGGGTTTCTGCAGGTTGTGTTATTGTGGGGTGAGTGGTTTTGCTGAGGATGGGTTCCTGCAAATTGTGTTATTGCAAGGTTAGTGAAGATGCTGAGGATGTGTTTCTGCAGGTTGTGTTATTGGAAGGTGAGTGGAGATGCTGAGGATGGGTTTCTGCAGGTTGTGTTATTGCAAGGTGAGTGAAGATGCTGAGGATGGGTGTCAGCAGGTTGTGTTATTGGAAGGTGAGTGAAGATGATGGGGTTGGGTTTCTGCAGGTTGTGTTATTGGAAGGTGAGTGGAGATGCTGAGGATGGGTTTCTGCAGGTTGTGTTATTGGGAGCTGAGTGAAGATGCTGAGGATGGGTTTCTGCAGGTTGTGTTATTAGAAAGTGAGTGGAGATGTTGAGGATGGGTTTCTGCAGGTTGTGTTATTTGGGAGGTGAGTGGAGATGCTGAGGATGGGTTTCTGCAGGTTGCGTTATTGGGAGGTGAGTAAAGATGTTGAGGATGGGTGTCTGCATGTTGTGTTATTGGGAGGCGAGTGCAGATGCTGAGGATGGGTTTCTGCAGGTTGTGTTATTGGACGGTGAGTGGAGATGCTGAGGATGGATTTCTGCAGGTTGTGTTATTGGGAGGTGAGTGACGATGCTGAGGATGGGTTACTGCAGGTTGTGTTATTGGAAGGTGAGTGGAGATGCTGAGGATGGGTTTCTGCAGGTTGTGTTATTGGGAGCTGAGTGAAGATGCTGAGGATGGGTTTCTGCAGGTTGTGTTATTAGAAAGTGAGTTGAGATGCTGAGGATGGATTTCTGCAGGTTGTGTTATTGGGGGGTGAGTGGAGGTGCTGAGGATGGGTTTCTGCAAATTGTGTTATTGCAAGGTTAGTGAAGATGCTGAAGATGGGTTTCTACTCATTGTTTTATTGGAAGGTGAGTGGAGATGCTGAGGATGGGTTTCTGCAGGTTGTGTTATTGGGAGGTGAGTGGAGATCCTGAGGATGGGTTTCTGAAGGTTGTGATATTGGGAGGTTAGTTGAGATGCTATGGATGGGTTTCTTCAGATGTGTTATTGGGGGGGTGAGTGGAGATGCTGAGGATGTGTTCCTGCCGGTTGTGTTATTGGGTGGTGAGTGAAGACGCTGAGGATGCGTTTCTGCAGGTTGTGTTGTTGGACGGTGAGTGGAGATGCTGAGGATGGGTTTCTGCAGGTTGTGTTATTGGAAGGTGAGTGGAGATGCTGAGGATGGATTTCTACAGGTTGTGTTATTGGAAGGTTGGTGGAGATGCTATGGATGGGTTTCTTCAGATGTGTTATTGGGGGGGGTGAGTGGAGATGCTGAGGATGGGTTTCTGCCGGTTGTGTTATTGGGTGGTGAGTGAAGACGCTGAGGATGCGTTTCTGCAGGTTGTGTTATTGGACGGTGAGTGGAGATGCTGAGGATGGGTTTCTGCAGTTTGTGTTATTGGAAGGTGAGTGGAGATGCTGCGGTTGGGTTTCTGCAGTTTGTGTTATTGGAATGTGAGTGAAGATGCTTAGGATGGGTTTCTGCAGGTTGTGTTATTGGGAGGTGAGTGGAGATGCTGACGATGGGTTTCAGCAGGTTGTGTTATTGGAAGGTGAGTGAAGATGATGGGGTTGGGTTTCTGCAGTTTGTGTTATTGGAAGGTGAGTGGAGATGCTGAGGATGGGTTTCTGCAGGTTGTGTTATTGGGAGCTGAGTGAAGATGCTGAGGATGGGTTTCTGCAGGTTGTGTTATTAGAAAGTGAGTGGAGATGCTGAGGATGGGTTTCTGCAGGTTGTGTTATTGGGAGCTGAGTGAAGATGCTGAGGATGGGTTTCTGCAGGTTGTGTTATTAGAAAGTGAGTGGAGATGCTGAGGATGGGTTTCTGCAGGTTGTGTTATTGGAAGGTGAGTGGAGATGCTGCGGTTGGGTTTCTGCAGTTTGTGTTATTGGAAGGTGAGTGAAGATGCTGAGGATGGGTTTCTGCAGGTTGTGTTATTGGGAGGTGAGTGGAGATGCTGAGGATGGATTTCTACAGGTTGTGTTACTGGAAGGTGAGTGGAGATGCTACGGATGGGTTTCTTCAGGTTGTGTTATTGGGAGGTGAGTGGAGATGCTGAGGGTGGGTTTTTCAGGTTGTGTTATTGGGGGGTGAGTGGAGGTGCTGAGGATGGGTTTCTGCAAATTGTGTTATTGCAAGGTTAGTGAAGATGCTGAGGATGGGTTTCTGCTCATTGTATTATTGGAAGGTGAGTGGAGATGCTGAGGATGGGTTTCTGCAGGTTGTGTTATTGGGAGGTGAGTGGAGATTCTGAGGATGGGTTTCTGCAGGTTGTGTTATTGGAAGGTGAGTGAAGATGCTGAGGATGGGTTTCTGCAGGTTGTGTTATTGGGAGGTGGGTGAAGACGCTGAGGATGGGTTTCTGCATATTGTGTTATTGGACGGTGAGTGTAGATGCTGAGGATGGATTTTTAAAGGTTGTGTTACTGGAAGGTGAGTGGAGATGCGATGGATGGGTTTCTTCAGGTTGTGTTATTGGGGGGTGAGTGGAGATGCTGAGGATGGTTATCTGCACTTTGTGTTATTGGGTGGTGAGTGAAGACGCTGAGGATGCGTTTCTGCAGGTTGTGTTTTTGGACGGTGAGTGGAGATGCTGAGGATGGATTTCTACAGGTTGTGTTACTGGAAGGTGAGTGGAGATGCTATGGTTGGGTTTCTTCAGGTTGTGTTATTGGGGGGTGAGTGGAGATGCTGAGGATGGGTTTCTGCAGGTTGTGTTATTGGGGGTGAGTGGAGATGCTGAGGATGGGTTTCTGCAGGTTGTGTTATTGGGAGGCGAGTGGAGATGCTGAGGATGGGTTTCTGCAGGTTGTGTTATTGGGGGATGAGTGGTGGTGCTGAGGATGGGTTTCTGCAAATTGTGTTATTGCAAAGTTAGTGAAGATGCTGAGGATGGGTTTCTGAAGGTTGTGTTATTGAAAGGAGATTGGAGATGCTGAGGATGGGTTTCTGCAGGTTGTGTTATTGGAAGGTGAGTGAAGATGCTGAGGATGGTTTATCCAGGTTGTGTTATTGGCAGGTGTGCGAAGATGCTGGGGTTGGGTTTCTGCAGGTTGTGTTATTGGAAGGTGAGTGGAGATGCTGAGGATGGGTTTCTGCAGGTTGTGTTATTGGGAGGTGAGTGGAGATGCTGGGTTTGGGTTTCTGCAGGTTGTGTTATTGGAAGGTGAGTGGAGATGCTATGGTTGTGTTTCTTCAGGTTGTGTTATTGGGGGGTGAGTGGAGATGCTGAGGATGGGTTTCTGCAGGTTGTGTTATTGTGGGGTGAGTGGTTTTGCTGAGGATGGGTTCCTGCAAATTGTGTTATTGCAAGGTTAGTGAAGATGCTGAGGATGTGTTTCTGCAGGTTGTGTTATTGGAAGGTGAGTGGAGATGCTGAGGATGGGTTTCTGCAGGTTGTGTTATTGCAAGGTGAGTGAAGATGCTGAGGATGGGTGTCAGCAGGTTGTGTTATTGGAAGGTGAGTGAAGATGATGGGGTTGGGTTTCTGCAGGTTGTGTTATTGGAAGGTGAGTGGAGATGCTGAGGATGGGTTTCTGCAGGTTGTGTTATTGGGAGCTGAGTGAAGATGCTGAGGATGGGTTTCTGCAGGTTGTGTTATTAGAAAGTGAGTGGAGATGTTGAGGATGGGTTTCTGCAGGTTGTGTTATTTGGGAGGTGAGTGGAGATGCTGAGGATGGGTTTCTGCAGGTTGCGTTATTGGGAGGTGAGTAAAGATGTTGAGGATGGGTGTCTGCATGTTGTGTTATTGGGAGGCGAGTGCAGATGCTGAGGATGGGTTTCTGCAGGTTGTGTTATTGGACGGTGAGTGGAGATGCTGAGGATGGATTTCTGCAGGTTGTGTTATTGGGAGGTGAGTGACGATGCTGAGGATGGGTTACTGCAGGTTGTGTTATTGGAAGGTGAGTGGAGATGCTGAGGATGGGTTTCTGCAGGTTGTGTTATTGGGAGCTGAGTGAAGATGCTGAGGATGGGTTTCTGCAGGTTGTGTTATTAGAAAGTGAGTTGAGATGCTGAGGATGGATTTCTGCAGGTTGTGTTATTGGGGGGTGAGTGGAGGTGCTGAGGATGGGTTTCTGCAAATTGTGTTATTGCAAGGTTAGTGAAGATGCTGAAGATGGGTTTCTACTCATTGTTTTATTGGAAGGTGAGTGGAGATGCTGAGGATGGGTTTCTGCAGGTTGTGTTATTGGGAGGTGAGTGGAGATCCTGAGGATGGGTTTCTGCAGGTTGTGTTATTGGAAGGTTGAATGAAGATGCTGAGGATGGGTTTCTGCAGGTTGTGTTATTGGGAGGTGTGTGAAGACGCTGAGGATGGGTTTCTGCAGGTTGTGTTATTGAACGGTGAGTGGAGATGCTGAGGATGGGTTTCTACAGGTTGTGTTACTGGAAGGTGAGTGGAGTTGCTATGGATGGGTTTCTTCAGGTTGTGTTATTGGGAGGTGAGTGGAGATGCTGAGATTGGGTTTTTCAGGTTGTGTTATGGGGGGGGTGAGTGGAGGTGCTGAGGATGGGTTTCTGCAAATTGTGTTATTGCAAGGTTAGTGAAGATGCTGAGGATGGGTTTCTGCTCATTGTATTATTGGAAGGTGAGTGGAGATGCTGAGGATGGGTTTCTGCAGGTTGTGTTATTGGGAGGTGAGTGGAGATTCTGAGGATGGGTTTCTGCAGGTTGTGTTATTGGAAGGTGAGTGAAGATGCTGAGGATGGGTTTCTGCAGGTTGTGTTATTGGACGGTGAGTGGAGATGCTGAGGATGGATTTCTACAGGTTGTGTTACTGGAAGGTGAGTGGAGATGCGATGGATGGGTTTCTTCAGGTTGTGTTATTGGGGGGGTGAGTGGAGATGCTGAGGATGGTTTTCTGCACTTTGTGTTATTGGGTGGTGAGTGAAGACGCTGAGGATGAGTTTCTGCAGGTTGTGTTTTTGGACGGTGAGTTGAGATGCTGAGGATGGATTTCTACAGGTTGTGTTACTGGAAGGTGAGTGGAGATGCTATGGTTGGGTTTCTTCAGGTTGTGTTATTGGGGGGTGAGTGGAGATGCTGAGGATGGGTTTCTGCAGGTTGTGTTATTGGGGGGTGAGTGGAGATGCTGAGGATGGGTTTCTGCAGGTTGTGTTATTGGGAGGCGAGTGGAGATGCTGAGGATGGGTTTCTGCAGGTTGTGTTATTGGAAGGTGACTGGAGATGCTGAGGATGGGTTTCTGCAGGTTGTGTTATTGGAAGGTTGGTGGAGATGCTGTGGATGGGTTTCTGAACGTTGTGATATTGGGAGGTTAGTTGAGATGCTATGGATGGGTTTCTTCAGATGTGTTATTGGGGGGGTGAGTGGAGATGCTGAGGATGGGTTTCTGCCGGTTGTGTTATTGGGTGGTGAGTGAAGACGCTGAGGATGCGTTTCTGCAGGTTGTGTTATTGGACGGTGAGTGGAGATGCTGAGGATGGGTTTCTGCAGGTTGTGTTATTGGAAGGTGAGTGGAGATGCTGAGGATGGATTTCTACAGGTTGTGTTATTGGAAGGTTGGTGGAGATGCTCTGGATGGGTTTCTTCAGATGTGTTATTGGGGGGGGTGAGTGGAGATGCTGAGGATGGGTTTCTGCCGGTTGTGTTATTGGGTGGTGAGTGAAGACGCTGAGGATGCGTTTCTGCAGGTTGTGTTATTGGACGGTGAGTGGAGATGCTGAGGATGGGTTTCTGCAGTTTGTGTTATTGGAAGGTGAGTGGAGATGCTGCGGTTGGGTTTCTGCAGTTTGTGTTATTGGAAGGTGAGTGAAGGTGCTGAGGATGGGTTTCTGCAGGTTGTGTTATTGGGAGGTGAGTGGAGATGCTGACGATGGGTTTCAGCAGGTTGAGTTATTGGAAGGTGAGTGAAGATGATGGGGTTGGGTTTCTGCAGTTTGTGTTATTGGAAGGTGAGTGGAGATGCTGAGGATGGGTTTCTGCAGGTTGTGTTATTGGGAGCTGAGTGAAGATGCTGAGGATGGGTTTCTGCAGGTTGTGTTATTAGAAAGTGAGTGGAGATGCTGAGGATGGGTTTCTGCAGGTTGTGTTATTGGGAGCTGAGTGAAGATGCTGAGGATGGGTTTCTGCAGGTTGTGTTATTAGAAAGTGAGTGGAGATGCTGAGGATGGGTTTCTGCAGGTTGTGTTATTTGGGAGGTGAGTGGAGTTGCTGAGGATGGGTTTCTGCAGGTTGCGTTATTGGGAGGTGAGTAAAGATGTTGAGGATGGGTGTCTGCAGGTTGTGTTATTGGGAGGTGAGTGAAGATGCTGAGGACGGGTTTCTGCAGGTTGTGTTATTGGACGGTGAGTTGAGATGCTGAGGATGGATTTATGCAGGTTGTGTTACTGGAAGGTGAGTGGAGATGCTAAGGATGGGTTTCTTCAGGTTGTGTTATTGGGGGGTGAGTGGAGGTGCTGAGGATGGGTTTCTGCAAATTGTGTTATTGCAAGGTTAGTGAAGATGCTGAGGATGGGTTTCTGCTCATTGTATTATTGGAAGGTGAGTGGAGATGCTGAGGATGGGTTTCTGCAGGTTGTGTTATTGGGAGGTGAGTGGAGATTCTGAGGATGGGTTTCTGCAGGTTGTGTTATTGGAAGGTTGAGTGAAGATGCTGAGGATGGTTTTCTGCAGGTTGTGTTATTGGGAGGTGGGTGAAGACGCTGAGGATGGGTTTCTGCAGGTTGCGTTATTGGACGGTGAGTGGAGATGCTGAGGATGGGTTTCTACAGGTTGTGTTACTGGAAGGTGAGTGGAGTTGCTATGGATGGGTTTCTTCAGGTTGTGTTATTGGGAGGTGAGTGGAGATGCTGAGGATGGGTTTTTCAGGTTGTGTTATTGGGGGGTGAGTGGAGGTTCTGAGGATGGGTTTCTGCAAATTGTCTTATTGCAAGGTTAGTGAAGATGCTGAGGATGGGTTTCTGCTCATTGTATTATTGGAAGGTGAGTGGAGATGCTGAGGATGGGTTTCTGCACGTTGTGTTATTGGGAGGTGAGTGGAGATTCTGAGGATGGGTTTCTGCAGGTTGTGTTATTGGAAGGTGAGTGAAGATGCTGAGGATGGGTTTCTGCAGGTTGTGATATTGGGAGGTGGGTGAAGACGCTGAGGATGGGTTTCTGCAGGTTGTGTTATTGGACGGTGAGTGGAGATGCTGAGGATGGGTTTCTACAGATTGTGTCACTGGAAGGTGAGTGGAGATGCTACGGATGGGTTTCTTCAGGTTGTGTTATTGGGAGGTGAGTGGAGATGCTGAGGGTGGGTTTTTCAGGTTGTGTTATTGGGGGGTGAGTGGAGGTGTTTAGGATGGGTTTCTGCAAATTGTGTTATTGCAAGGTTAGTGAAGATGCTGAGGATGGGTTTCTGCTCATTGTATTATTGGAAGGTGAGTGGAGATGCTGAGGATGGGTTTCTGCAGGTTGTGTTATTGGGAGGTGAGTGGAGATTCTGAGGATGGGTTTCTGCAGGTTGTGTTATTGGAAGGTGAGTGAAGATGCTGAGGATGGGTTTCTGCAGGTTGTGTTATAGGGAGGTGGGTGAAGACGCTGAGGATGGGTTTCTGCATGTTGTGTTATTGGACGGTGAGTGTAGATGCTGAGGATGGATTTCTACAGGTTGTGTTACTGGAAGGTGAGTGGAGATGCGATGGATGGGTTTCTTCAGGTTGTGTTATTGGGGGGGTGAGTGGAGATGCTGAGGATGGTTATCTGCACTTTGTGTTATTGGGTGGTGAGTGAAGACGCTGAGGATGCGTTTCTGCAGGTTGTGTTTTTGGACGGTGAGTGGAGATGCTGAGGATGGATTTCTACAGGTTGTGTTACTGGAAGGTGAGTGGAGATGCTATGGTTGGGTTTCTTCAGGTTGTGTTATTGGGGGGTGAGTGGAGATGCTGAGGATGGGTTTCTGCAGGTTGTGTTATTGGGGGTGAGTGGAGATGCTGAGGATGGGTTTCTGCAGGTTGTGTTATTGGGAGGCGAGTGGAGATGCTGAGGATGGGTTTCTGCAGGTTGTGTTATTGGGGGATGAGTGGTGGTGCTGAGGATGGGTTTCTGCAAATTGTGTTATTGCAAAGTTAGTGAAGATGCTGAGGATGGGTTTCTGAAGGTTGTGTTATTGAAAGGTGAGTGGAGATGCTGAGGATGGGTTTCTGCAGGTTGTGTTATTGGAAGGTGAGTGAAGATGCTGAGGATGGTTTATCCAGGTTGTGTTATTGGCAGGTGAGCGAAGATGCTGGGGTTGGGTTTCTGCAGGTTGTGTTATTGGAAGGTGAGTGGAGATGCTGAGGATGGGTTTCTGCAGGTTGTGTTATTGGGAGGTGATTGGAGATGCTGGGTTTGGGTTTCTGCAGGTTGTGTTATTGGAAGGTGAGTGGAGATGCTATGGTTGTGTTTCTTCAGGTTGTGTTATTGGGGGGTGAGTGGAGATGCTGAGGATGGGTTTCTGCAGGTTGTGTTATTGTGGGGTGAGTGGTTTTGCTGAGGATGGGTTCCTGCAAATTGTGTTATTGCAAGGTTAGTGAAGATGCTGAGGATGGGTTTCTGCAGGTTGTGTTATTGCAAGGTGAGTGAAGATGCTGAGGATGGGTGTCAGCAGGTTGTGTTATTGGAAGGTGAGTGAAGATGATGGGGTTGGGTTTCTGCAGGTTGTGTTATTGGAAGGTGAGTGGAGATGCTGAGGATGGGTTTCTGCAGGTTGTGTTATTGGGAGCTGAGTGAAGATGCTGAGGATGGGTTTCTGCAGGTTGTGTTATTAGAAAGTGAGTGGAGATGCTGAGGATGGGTTTCTGCAGGTTGTGTTATTTGGGAGGTGAGTGGAGATGCTGAGGATGGGTTTCTGCAGGTTGCGTTATTGGGAGGTGAGTAAAGATGTTGAGGATGGGTGTCTGCATGTTGTGTTATTGGGAGGTGAGTGCAGATGCTGAGGATGGGTTTCTGCAGGTTGTGTTATTGGACGGTGAGTGGAGATGCTGAGGATGGATTTCTGCAGGTTGTGTTACTGGAAGGTGAGTGGAGATGCTAAGGATGGGTTTCTTCAGGTTGTGTTATTGGGGGGTGAGTGGAGGTGCTGAGGATGGGTTTCTGCAAATTGTGTTATTGCAAGGTTAGTGAAGATGCTGAGGATGGGTTTCTGCTCATTGTATTATTGGAAGGTGAGTGGAGATGCTGAGGATGGGTTTCTGCAGGTTGTGTTATTGGGAGGTGAGTGGAGATTCTGAGGATGGGTTTCTGCAGGTTGTGTTATTGGAAGGTGAGTGAAGATGCTGAGGATGGGTTTCTGCAGGTTGTGTTATTGGGAGGTGGGTGAAGACGCTGAGGATGGGTTTCTGCAGGTTGTGTTATTGGACGGTGAGTGGAGATGCTGAGGATGGGTTTCTACAGGTTGTGTTAATGGAAGGTGAGTGGAGTTGCTATGGATGGATTTCTTCAGGTTTTGTTATTGGAAGGTGAGTGAAGATGCTGAGGATGGGTTTCTGCAGGTTGTGTTATTGGACGGTGAGTGTAGATGCTGAGGATGGATTTCTACAGGTTGTGTTACTGGAAGGTGAGTGGAGATGCGATGGATGGGTTTCATCAGGTTGTGTTATTGGGGGGGGGTGAGTGGAGATGCTGAGGATGGTTTTCTGCACTTTGTGTTATTGGGTGGTGAGTGAAGACGCTGAGGATGCGTTTCTGCAGGTTGTGTTTTTGGACGGTGAGTGGAGATGCTGAGGATGGATTTCTACAGGTTGTGTTACTGGAAGGTGAGTGGAGATGCTATGGTTGGGTTTCTTCAGGTTGTGTTATTGGGGGGTGAGTGGAGATGCTGAGGATGGGTTTCTGCAGGTTGTGTTATTGTGGGGTGAGTGGCGATGCTGAGGATGGGTTTCTGCAGGTTGTGTTATTGCGAGGTTAGTGAAGATGCTGAGGACGGGTTTCGGCAGGTTGTGGTATTGGAAGGTGAGTGAAGATGCTGGGGTTGGGTTTGTGCAGGTTGTGTTATTGGAATGTGAGTGGAGATGCTGAGGATGGGTTTCTGCAGGTTGTGTTATTGGGAGGTGAATGGAGATGCTGAGGATGGGTTTCTGCAGGTTGAGTTATTGGGAGGTGAGTGGAGATGCTGAGGATGGGTTTCTGCAGGTTGAGGTATTGGGAGGTGAGTGGAGATGCTGAGGATGGGTTTCTGCAGGTTGAGTTATTGGGAGGTGAGTGGAGATGCTGAGGATGGGTTTCTGCAGGTTGAGTTATTGGGAGTTGAGTGGAGATGCTGAGGATGGGTTTCTGCAGTTTGTGTTATTGGAAGGTGAGTGAAGATGCTGAGAATGGGTTTCTGCAGGTTGTGTTATTGGGAGGCGAGTGGAGATGCTGAGGATGGGTTTCTGCAGGTTGTGTTATTGAGAGGTGAGTGGAGATGCTGAGGATGGGTTTCTGCAGGTTGTGTTATTGGGAGGTGAGTGACGATGCTGAGGATGGATTTCTGCAGGTTGTGTTATTGGACGGTGAGTGGAGATGCTGAGGATGGATTTCTACAGGTTGTGTTATTGGAAGGTTGGTGGAGATGCTATGGATGGGTTTCTTCAGATGTGTTATTGGGGGGGTGAGTGGAGATGCTGAGGATGGGTTTCTGCCGGTTGTGTTATTGGGTGGTGAGTGAAGACGCTGAGGATGCGTTTCTGCAGGTTGTGTTATTGGACGGTGAGTGGAGATGCTGAGGATGGGTTTCTGCAGGTTGTGTTATTGGAAGGTGAGTGGAGATGCTGCGGTTGGGTTTCTGCAGTTTGTGTTATTGGAAGGTGAGTGAAGATGCTGAGGATGGGTTTCTGCAGGTTGTGTTATTGGGAGGTGAGTGGAGATGCTGACGATGGGTTTCAGCAGGTTGTGTTATTGGAAGGTGAGTGAAGATGATGGGGTTGGGTTTCTGCAGGTTGTGTTATTGGATGGTGAGTGGAGATGCTGAGGATGGGTTTCTGCAAATTGTGTTATTGCAAGGTTAGTGAAGATGCTGAGGATGGGTTTCTGCTCATTGTATTATTGGAAGGTGAGTGGAGATGCTGAGGATGGGTTTCTGCATGTTGTGTTATTGGGAGTTGAGTGGAGATTCTGAGGATGGGTTTCTGCAGGTTGTGTTATTGGAAGGTGAGTGAAGATGCTGAGGATGGGTTTCTGCAGGTTGTGTTATTGGGAGGTGGGTGAAGACGCTGAGGATGGGTTTCTGCAGGTTGTGTTATTGGAAGGTGAGTGAAGATGATGGGGTTGGGTTTCTGCAGGTTGTGTTATTGGATGGTGAGTGGAGATGCTGAGGATGGGTTTCTGCAGGTTGTGTTATTGGGAGCTGAGTGAAGATGCTGAGGATGGGGTTCTGCATGTTGTGTTATTAGAAAGTGAGTGGAGATGCTGAGGATGGGTTTCTGCAGGTTGTGTTATTTGGGAATTGAGTGGAGTTGCTGAGGATGGGTTTCTGCAGGTTGCGTTCTTGGGAGGTGAGTGGAGATGCTGAGGATGGGTTTCTGCAGGTTGTGTTATTGGGAGCTGAGTGAAGATGCTGAGGATGGGTTTCTGCAGGTTGTGTTATTAGAAAGTGAGTGGAGATGCTGAGGATGGGTTTCTGCAGGTTGTGTTATTTGGGAGGTGAGTGGAGGTGCTGAGGATGGGTTTCTGCAAATTGTGTTATTGCAAGGTTAGTGAAGATGCTGAGGATGGGTTTCTGCTCATTGTATTATTGGAAGGTGAGTGGAGATGCTGAGGATGGGTTTCTGCAGGTTGTGTTATTGGGAGGTGAGTGGAGATTCTGAGGATGGGTTTCTGCAGGTTGTGTTATTGGAAGGTGAGTGAAGATGCTGAGGATGGGTTTCTGCAGGTTGTGTTATTGGGAGGTGGGTGAAGACGCTGAGGATGGGTTTCTGCAGGTTGTGTTATTGGACGGTGAGTGGAGATGCTGAGGATGGGTTTCTACAGGTTGTGTTACTGGAAGGTGAGTGGAGATGCTATGGATGGGTTTCTTCAGGTTGTGTTATTGGGAGGTGAGTGGAGATGCTGAGGATGGGTTTTTCAGGTTGTGTTATTGGGGGGTGAGTGGAGGTGCTGAGGATGGGTTTCTGCAAATTGTGTTATTGCAAGGTTAGTGAAGATGCTGAGGATGGGTTTCTGCTCATTGTATTATTGGAAGGTGAGTGGAGATGCTGAGGATGGGTTTCTGCAGGTTGTGTTATTGGGAGGTGAGCGGAGATTCTGAGGATGGGTTTCTGCAGGTTGTGTTATTGGAAGGTGAGTGAAGATGCTGAGGATGGGTTTCTGCAGGTTGTGTTATTGGGAGGTGGGTGAAGACGCTGAGGATGGGTTTCTGCAGGTTGTGTTATTGGACGGTGAGTGTAGATGCTGAGGATGGATTTCTACAGGTTGTGTTACTGGAAGGTGAGTGGAGATGCGATGGATGGGTTTCATCAGGTTGTGTTTTTGGGGGGGTGGGGTGAGTGGAGATGCTGAGGATGGTTTTCTGCACTTTGTGTTATTGGGTGGTGAGTGAAGACGCTGAGGATGCGTTTCTGCAGGTTGTGTTTTTGGACGGTGAGTGGAGATGCTGAGGATGGATTTCTACAGGTTGTGTTACTGGAAGGTGAGTGGAGATGCTATGGTTGGGTTTCTTCAGGTTGTGTTATTGGGGGGTGAGTGGAGATGCTGAGGATGGGTTTCTGCAGGTTGTGTTATTGGGGGGTGAGTGGAGAGGCTGAGGATGGGTTTCTGCAGGTTGTGTTATTGCGAGGTTAGTGAAGATGCTGAGGACGGGTTTCGGCAGGTTGTGGAATTGGAAGATGAGTGAAGATGCTGGGGTTGGGTTTGTGCAGGTTGTGTTATTGGAATGTGAGTGGAGATGCTGAGGATGGGTTTCTGCAGGTTGTGTTATTGGGAGGTGAATGGAGATGCTGAGGATGGGTTTCTGCAGGTTGAGTTATTGGGAGGTGAGGGGAGATGCTGAGGATGGGTTTCTGCAGGTTGAGTTATTGGGAGGTGAGTGGAGATGCTGAGGATGGGTTTCTGCAGGTTGAGTTATTGGGAGGTGAGTGGAGATGCTGAGGATGGGTTTCTGCAGGTTGAGTTATTGGGAGTTGAGTGGAGATGCTGAGGATGGGTTTCTGCAGTTTGTGTTATTGGAAGGTAAGTGAAGATGCTGAGAATGGGTTTCTGCAGGTTGTGTTATTGGGAGGCGAGTGGAGATGCTGAGGATGGGTTTCTGCAGGTTGTGTTATTGAGAGGTGAGTGGAGATGCTGAGGATGGGTTTCTGGAGGTTCTCTTATTGGACGGTGAGTGGAGATGCTGAGGATGGATTTCTACAGGTTGTGTTATTGGAAGGTTGGTGGAGATGCTATGGATGGGTTTCTTCAGATGTGTTATTGGGGGGGGTGAGTGGAGATGCTGAGGATGGGTTTCTGCCGGTTGTGTTATTGGGTGGTGAGTGAAGACGCTGAGGATGCGTTTCTGCAGGTTGTGTTATTGGACGGTGAGTGGAGATGCTGAGGATGGGTTTCTGCAGGTTGTGTTATTGGAAGGTGAGTGGAGATGCTGCGGTTGGGTTTCTGCAGTTTGTGTTATTGGAAGGTGAGTGAAGATGCTGAGGATGGGTTTCTGCAGGTTGTGTTATTGGGAGGTGAGTGGAGATGCTGACGATGGGTTTCAGCAGGTTGTGTTATTGGAAGGTGAGTGACGATGATGGGGTGGGTTTCTGCAGGTTGTGTTATTGGAAGGTGAGTGGAGATGCTGAGGATGGGTTTCTGCAGGTTGTGTTAGTGGGAGCTGAGTGAAGACGCTGAGGATGGGTTTCTGCAGGTTGTGTTATTAGAAAGTGAGTGGAGATGCTGAGGATGGGTTTCTGCAGGTTGTGTTATTTGGGAGGTGAGTGGAGTTGTTGAGGATGGGTTTCTGCAGGTTGCGTTATTGGGAGGTGAGTAAAGATGTTGAGGATGGGTGTGTGCAGGTTGTGTTATTGGGAGGTGAGTGAAGATGCTGAGGACGGGTTTCTGCAGGTTGTGTTATTGGACGGTGAGTTGAGATGCTGAGGATGGATTTCTGCAGGTTGAGTTACTGGAAGGTGAGTGGAGATGCTAAGGATGGGTTTCTTCAGGTTGTGTTATTGGGGGGTGAGTGGAGGTGCTGAGGATGGGTTTCTGCAAATTGTGTTATTGCAAGGTTAGTGAAGATGCTGAGGATGGGTTTCTGCTCATTGTATTATTGGAAGGTGAGTGGAGATGCTGAGGATGAGTTTCTGCAGGTTGTGTTATTGGGAGGTGAGTGGAGATTCTGAGGATGGGTTTCTGCAGGTTGTGTTATTGGAAGGTTGAGTGAAGATGCTGAGGATGGGTTTCTGCAGGTTGTGTTATTGGGAAGTGGGTGAAGACGCTGAGCATGGGTTTCTGCAGGTTGTGTTATTGGACGGTGAGTGGAGATGCTGAGGATGGGTTTCTACAGGTTGTGTTACTGGAAGGTGAGTGGAGTTGCTATGGATGGGTTTCTTCAGGTTGTGTTATTGGGAGGTGAGTGGAGATGCTGAGGATGGGTTTTTCAGGTTGTGTTATTGGGGGGTGAGTGGAGGTGCTGAGGATGGGTTTCTGCAAATTGTGTTATTGCAAGGTTAGTGAAGATGCTGAGGATGGGTTTCTGCTCATTGTATTATTGGAAGGTGAGTGGAGATGCTGAGGATGGGTTTCTGCAGGTTGTGTTATTGGGAGGTGAGTGGAGATTCTGAGGATGGGTTTCTGCAGGTTGTGTTATTGGAAGGTGAGTGAAGGTGCTGAGGATGGGTTTCTGCAGGTTGTGTTATTGGGAGGTGGGTGAAGACGCTGAGGATGGGTTTCTGCAGGTTGTGTTATTGGACGGTGAGTGGAGATGCTGAGGATGGGTTTCTACAGGTTGTGTTACTGGAAGGTGAGTGGAGATGCTACGGATGGGTTTCTTCAGGTTGTGTTATTGGGAGGTGAGTGGAGATGCTGAGGATGGGTTTTTCAGGTTGTGTTATTGGGGGGTGAGTGGAGGTGCTGAGGATGTGTTTCTGCAAATTGTGTTATTGCAAGGTTAGTGAAGATGCTGAGGATGGGTTTCTGCTCATTGTATTATTGGAAGGTGAGTGGAGATGCTGAGGATGGGTTTCTGCAGGATGTGTTATTGGGAGGTGAGTGGAGATTCTGAGGATGGGTTTCTGCAGGTTGTGTTATTGGAAGGTGAGTGAAGATGCTGAGGATGGGTTTCTGCAGGTTGTGTTATTGGGAGGTGGGTGAAGACGCTGAGGATGGGTTTCTGCATGTTGTGTTATTGGACGGTGAGTGTAGATGCTGAGGATGGATTTCTACAGGTTGTGTTACTGGAAGGTGAGTGGAGATGCGATGGATGGGTTTCTTCAGGTTGTGTTATTGGGGGGGGTGAGTGGAGATGCTGAGGATGGTTTTCTGCACTTTGTGTTATTGGGTGGTGAGTGAAGACGCTGAGGATGCGTTTCTGCAGGTTGTGTTTTTGGACGGTGAGTGGAGATGCTGAGGATGGATTTCTACAGGTTGTGTTACTGGAAGGTGAGTGGAGATGCTATGGTTCGGTTTCTTCAGGTTGTGTTATTGGGGGGTGAGTGGAGATGCTGAGGATGGGTTTCTGCAGGTTGTGTTATTGGGGGGTGAGTGGAGATGCTGAGGATGGGTTTCTGCAGGTTGTGTTATTGTGAGGTTAGTGAAGATGCTGAGGATGGGTTTCGGCAGGTTGTGGTATTGGAAGGTGAGTGAAGATGCTGGGGTTGGCTTTCTGCAGGTTGTGTTATTGGAATGTGAGTGGAGATGCTGAGGATGGGTTTCTGCAGGTTGTGTTATTGGAATGTGAGTGGAGATGCTGAGGATGGGTTTCTGCAGGTTGAGTTATTGGGAGGTGAGTGGAGATGCTGAGGATGGGTTTCTGCAGGTTGAGTTATTGGGAGGTTAGTGGAGATGCTGAGGATGGGTTTCTGCAGGTTGAGTTATTGGGAGGTGAGTGGAGATGCTGAGGATGGGTTTCTGCAGTTTGTGTTATTGGAAGGTGAGTGAAGATGCTGAGAATGGGTTTCTGCAGGTTGTGTTATTGGGAGGCGAGTGGAGATGCAGAGGATGGGTTTCTGCAGGTTGTGTTATTGAGAGGTGAGTGGAGATGCTGAGGATGGGTTTCTGCAGGTTGTGTTATTGGGAGGTGAGTGACGATGCTGAGGATGTGTTTCTGCAGGTTGTGTTATTGGACGGTGAGTGGAGATGCTGAGGATGGATTTCTACAGGTTGTGTTATTGGAAGGTTGATGGAGATGCTATGGATGGGTTTCTTCAGATGTGTTATTGGGGGGGGGGGGTGAGTTGAGATGCTGAGGATGGGTTTCTGCCGGTTGTGTTATTGGGTGGTGAGTGAAGACGCTGAGGATGCGTTTCTGCAGGTTGTGTTATTGGACGGTGAGTGGAGATGCTGAGGATGGGTTTCTGCCGGTTGTGTTATTGGTGAGTGAGTTGTGGTGCTGAGGATGGGTTTCTGCAAATTATGTTATTGCAAGGTTAGTGAAGATGCTGAGGATGGGTTTCTGCAGGTTGTGTTATTGGAAGGTGAGTGGAGATGCTGAGGATGGGTTTCTGCAGTTTGTGTTATTGGAAGGTGAGTGAAGATGCTGAGAATGGGGTTCTGCAGGTTGTGTTATTGGGAGGTGACTGGAGATGCTGAGAATGGGTTTCTGCAGGTTGTGTTATTGGAAGGTGAGTGAAGATGCTGACGATGGGTTTCTGCAGGTTGTGTTATTGGAAGGTGAGTGGAGATGCTGAGGGTGGGTTTCTGCAGGTTGTGTTATTGGGAGGTGAGTGGAGATACTGAGGATGGGTTTCTGCAGGTTGTGTTATTGGGAGGTGAGTGACGATGCTGAGGATGGGTTTCTGCAGGTTGTGTTATTGGGAGGTGAGTCGAGATGCTGGGGATGGGTTTCTGCAGGTTGTGTTATTGGGAGGTGAGTGGAGATGCTGGGGATGGGTTTCTGCAGGTTGTGTTATTGGAAGGTAATTGGGGATGCTGAGGATGGATTTCTGCAGGTTGTGTTATTGGGAGGTGAGTGACGATGATGAGGATGGGTTTCTGCAGGTTGTGTTATTGGGCGGTGAGTGGAGATGCTGAGGATGGGTTTCTGCAGGTTGTGTTATTGGACGGTGAGTGGAGATGCTGAGGATGGATTTCTACAGGTTGTGTTACTGGAAGGTTACTGGAGATGCTGAGGATGGGTTTCTGCAGGTTGTGATATTGGGAGGTGGGTGAAGATGCTGAGGATGGGTTTCTGCAGGTTGTCTTATTGGGAGGTGAGTGACGATGCTGAGGATGGGTTTCTGCAGGTTGTGTTATTGGGAGGTGAGTGGAGATGCTGAGGATTGGTTTCTGCAGGTTGTGTTATTGGGAGGTGAGTGACGATGCTGAGGATGGGTTTCTGCAGGTTGTGTTATTGGGAGGTGAGTCGAGATGCTGGGGATGGGTTTCTGCAGGTTGTGTTATTGGGAGGTGAGTGGAGATGCTGGGGATGGGTTTCTGCAGGTTGTGTTATTGGAAGGTGATTGGGGATGCTGAGGATGGGTTTCTGCAGGTTGTGTGATTGGAAGGTTACTGGAGATGCTGAGGATGGGTTTCTGCAGGTTGTGATGTTGGGAGGTGTGTGAAGATGCTGAGGATGGGTTTCTGCAGGTTGTGTTATTGGGAGGTGAGTGACGATGCTGAGGATGGGTTTCTGCAGGTTGTGTTATTGGGAGGTGAGTGGAGATGCTGAGGATGGGTTTCTGCAGGTTGTGTTATTGGGAGGTGAGTGACGATGCTGAGGATGGGTTTCTGCAGGTTGTGTTATTGGGCGGTGAGTGGAGATGCTGAGGATGGGTTTCTGCAGGTTGTGTTATTGGACGGTGAGTGGAGATGCTGAGGATGGATTTCTACAGGTTGTGTTACTGGAAGGTGAGTGGAGATGCTATGGATGGCTTTCTTCATATGTGTTATTGGGGGGGTGAGTGGAGATGCTGAGGATGGGTTTCTGCCGGTTGTGTTATTGGGTGGTGAGTGAAGACGCTGAGGATGCGTTTCTGCAGGTTGTGTTATTGGACGGTGAGTGGAGATGCTGAGGATGGCTTTCTGCAGGTTGTGTTATTGGAAGGTGAGTGGAGATGCTGCGGTTGGGTTTCTGCAGTTTGTGTTATTGGAAGGTGAGTGAAGATGCTGAGGATGGGTTTCTGCAGGTTGTGTTATTGGGAGGTGAGTGGAGATGCTCACGATGGGTTTCTGCAGGTTGTGTTATTGGAAGGTGAGTGGAGATGCTGAGGATGGGTTTCTGCAGGTTGTGTTATTGGGAGGTGAGTGGAGATGCTGAGGAGGGGTTTCTGCAGGTTGTGTTATTGGGAGGTGAGTGACGATGCTGAGGATGGGTTTCTGCAGGTTGTGTTATTCGGAGGTGAGTGGAGATGCTGAGGATGGGTTTCAGCAGGTTGTGTTATTGGAAGGTGAGTGGAGATGCTGAGGATGGGTTTCTGCACGTTGTGTTATTGGAAGGTTAGTGGAGATGCTGAGAATGGGTTTCTGCAGGTTGTGATATGGGGAGGTTAGTGGAGATGCTGAGGATGGGTTTCTGCAGGTTGTGTTATTGGGAGGTGAGTGGAGATGCTGAGGATGGGTTTCTGCAGGTTGTGTTATTGGGAGGTGAGTGACGATGCTGAGGATGGGTTTCTGCAGTTTGTGTTATTGGAAGGTAAGTGAAGATGCTGAGAATGGGTTTCTGCAGGTTGTGTTATTGGGAGGCGAGTGGAGATGCTGAGGATGGGTTTCTGCAGGTTGTGTTATTGAGAGGTGAGTGGAGATGCTGAGGATGGGTTTCTGGAGGTTCTCTTATTGGACGGTGAGTGGAGATGCTGAGGATGGATTTCTACAGGTTGTGTTATTGGAAGGTTGGTGGAGATGCTATGGATGGGTTTCTTCAGATGTGTTATTGGGGGGGGTGAGTGGAGATGCTGAGGATGGGTTTCTGCCGGTTGTGTTATTGGGTGGTGAGTGAAGACGCTGAGGATGCGTTTCTGCAGGTTGTGTTATTGGACGGTGAGTGGAGATGCTGAGGATGGGTTTCTGCAGGTTGTGTTATTGGAAGGTGAGTGGAGATGCTGCGGTTGGGTTTCTGCAGTTTGTGTTATTGGAAGGTGAGTGAAGATGCTGAGGATGGGTTTCTGCAGGTTGTGTTATTGGGAGGTGAGTGGAGATGCTGACGATGGGTTTCAGCAGGTTGTGTTATTGGAAGGTGAGTGAAGATGATGGGGTGGGTTTCTGCAGGTTGTGTTATTGGAAGGTGAGTGGAGATGCTGAGGATGGGTTTCTGCAGGTTGTGTTAGTGGGAGCTGAGTGAAGACGCTGGGGATGGGTTTCTGCAGATTGTGTTATTAGAAAGTGAGTGGAGATGCTGAGGATGGGTTTCTGCAGGTTGTGTTATTTGGGAGGTGAGTGGAGTTGTTGAGGATGGGTTTCTGCAGGTTGCGTTATTGGGAGGTGAGTAAAGATGTTGAGGATGGGTGTGTGCAGGTTGTGTTATTGGGAGGTGAGTGAAGATGCTGAGGACGGGTTTCTGCAGGTTGTGTTATTGGACGGTGAGTTGAGATGCTGAGGATGGATTTCTGCAGGTTGAGTTACTGGAAGGTGAGTGGAGATGCTAAGGATGGGTTTCTTCAGGTTGTGTTATTGGGGGGTGAGTGGAGGTGCTGAGGATGGGTTTCTGCAAATTGTGTTATTGCAAGGTTAGTGAAGATGCTGAGGATGGGTTTCTGCTCATTGTATTATTGGAAGGTGAGTGGAGATGCTGAGGATGAGTTTCTGCAGGTTGTGTTATTGGGAGGTGAGTGGAGATTCTGAGGATGGGTTTCTGCAGGTTGTGTTATTGGAAGGTTGAGTGAAGATGCTGAGGATGGGTTTCTGCAGGTTGTGTTATTGGGAAGTGGGTGAAGACGCTGAGCATGGGTTTCTGCAGGTTGTGTTATTGGACGGTGAGTGGAGATGCTGAGGATGGGTTTCTACAGGTTGTGTTACTGGAAGGTGAGTGGAGTTGCTATGGATGGGTTTCTTCAGGTTGTGTTATTGGGAGGTGAGTGGAGATGCTGAGGATGGGTTTTTCAGGTTGTGTTATTGGGGGGTGAGTGGAGGTGCTGAGGATGGGTTTCTGCAAATTGTGTTATTGCAAGGTTAGTGAAGATGCTGAGGATGAGTTTCTGCTCATTGTATTATTGGAAGGTGAGTGGAGATGCTGAGGATGGGTTTCTGCAGGTTGTGTTATTGGGAGGTGAGTGGAGATTCTGAGGATGGGTTTCTGCAGGTTGTGTTATTGGAAGGTGAGTGAAGGTGCTGAGGATGGGTTTCTGCAGGTTGTGTTATTGGGAGGTGGGTGAAGACGCTGAGGATGGGTTTCTGCAGGTTGTGTTATTGGACGGTGAGTGGAGATGCTGAGGATGGGTTTCTACAGGTTGTGTTACTGGAAGGTGAGTGGAGATGCTACGGATGGGTTTCTTCAGGTTGTGTTATTGGGAGGTGAGTGGAGATGCTGAGGATGGGTTTTTCAGGTTGTGTTATTGGGGGGTGAGTGGAGGTGCTGAGGATGTGTTTCTGCAAATTGTGTTATTGCAAGGTTAGTGAAGATGCTGAGGATGGGTTTCTGCTCATTGTATTATTGGAAGGTGAGTGGAGATGCTGAGGATGGGTTTCTGCAGGATGTGTTTTTGGGAGGTGAGTGGAGATTCTGAGGATGGGTTTCTGCAGGTTGTGTTATTGGAAGGTGAGTGAAGATGCTGAGGATGGGTTTCTGCAGGTTGTGTTATTGGGAGGTGGGTGAAGACGCTGAGGATGGGTTTCTGCATGTTGTGTTATTGGACGGTGAGTGTAGAAGCTGAGGATGGATTTCTACAGGTTGTGTTACTGGAAGGTGAGTGGAGATGCGATGGATGGGTTTCTTCAGGTTGTGTTATTGGGGGGGTGAGTGGAGATGCTGAGGATGGTTTTCTGCACTTTGTGTTATTGGATGGTGAGTGAAGACGCTGAGGATGCGTTTCTGCAGGTTGTGTTTTTGGACGGTGAGTGGAGATGCTGAGGATGGATTTCTACAGGTTGTGTTACTGGAAGGTGAGTGGAGATGCTATGGTTGGGTTTCTTCAGGTTGTGTTATTGGGGGGTGAGTGGAGATGCTGAGGATGGGTTTCTGCAGGTTGTGTTATTGGGGGGTGAGTGGAGATGCTGAGGATGGGTTTCTGCAGGTTGTGTTATTGTGAGGTTAGTGAAGATGCTGAGGATGGGTTTCGGCAGGTTGTGGTATTGGAAGGTGAGTGAAGATGCTGGGGTTGGCTTTCTGCAGGTTGTGTTATTGGAATGTGAGTGGAGATGCTGAGGATGGGTTTCTGCAGGTTGTGTTATTGGAATGTGAGTGGAGATGCTGAGGATGGGTTTCTGCAGGTTGAGTTATTGGGAGGTGAGTGGAGATGCTGAGGATGGGTTTCTGCAGGTTGAGTTATTGGGAGGTTAGTGGAGATGCTGAGGATGGGTTTCTGCAGGTTGAGTTATTGGGAGGTGAGTGGAGATGCTGAGGATGGGTTTCTGCAGTTTGTGTTATTGGAAGGTGAGTGAAGATGCTGAGAATGGGTTTCTGCAGGTTGTGTTATTGGGAGGCGAGTGGAGATGCAGAGGATGGGTTTCTGCAGGTTGTGTTATTGAGAGGTGAGTGGAGATGCTGAGGATGGGTTTCTGCAGGTTGTGTTATTGGGAGGTGAGTGACGATGCTGAGGATGTGTTTCTGCAGGTTGTGTTATTGGACGGTGAGTGGAGATGCTGAGGATGGATTTCTACAGGTTGTGTTATTGGAAGGTTGATGGAGATGCTATGGATGGGTTTCTTCAGATGTGTTATTGGGGGGGGGGGTGAGTGGAGATGCTGAGGATGGGTTTCTGCCGGTTGTGTTATTGGGTGGTGAGTGAAGACGCTGAGGATGCGTTTCTGCAGGTTGTGTTATTGGACGGTGAGTGGAGATGCTGAGGATGGGTTTCTGCCGGTTGTGTTATTGGTGAGTGAGTTGTGGTGCTGAGGATGGGTTTCTGCAAATTATGTTATTGCAAGGTTAGTGAAGATGCTGACGATGGGTTTCTGCAGGTTGTGTTATTGGAAGGTGAGTGGAGATGCTGAGGGTGGGTTTCTGCAGGTTGTGTTATTGGGAGGTGAGTGGAGATACTGAGGATGGGTTTCTGCAGGTTGTGTTATTGGGAGGTGAGTGACGATGCTGAGAATGGGTTTCTGCAGGTTGTGTTATTGGGAGGTGAGTCGAGATGCTGGGGATGGGTTTCTGCAGGTTGTGTTATTGGGAGGTGAGTGGAGATGCTGGGGATGGGTTTCTGCAGGTTGTGTTATTGGAAGGTGATTGGGGATGCTGAGGATGGATTTCTGCAGGTTGTGTTATTGGGAGGTGAGTGACGATGATGAGGATGGGTTTCTGCAGGTTGTGTTATTGGGCGGTGAGTGGAGATGCTGAGGATGGGTTTCTGCAGGTTGTGTTATTGGACGGTGAGTGGAGATGCTGAGGATGGATTTCTACAGGTTGTGTTACTGGAAGGTTACTGGAGATGCTGAGGATGGGTTTCTGCAGGTTGTGATATTGGGAGGTGGGTGAAGATGCTGAGGATGGGTTTCTGCAGGTTGTCTTATTGGGAGGTGAGTGACGATGCTGAGGATGGGTTTCTGCAGGTTGTGTTATTGGGAGGTGAGTGGAGATGCTGAGGATTGGTTTCTGCAGGTTGTGTTATTGGGAGGTGAGTGACGATGCTGAGGATGGGTTTCTGCAGGTTGTGTTATTGGGAGGTGAGTCGAGATGCTGGGGATGGGTTTCTGCAGGTTGTGTTATTGGGAGGTGAGTGGAGATGCTGGGGATGGGTTTCTGCAGGTTGTGTTATTGGAAGGTGATTGGGGATGCTGAGGATGGGTTTCTGCAGGTTGTGTGATTGGAAGGTTACTGGAGATGCTGAGGATGGGTTTCTGCAGGTTGTGATGTTGGGAGGTGTGTGAAGATGCTGAGGATGGGTTTCTGCAGGTTGTGTTATTGGGAGGTGAGTGACGATGCTGAGGATGGGTTTCTGCAGGTTGTGTTATTGGGAGGTGAGTGGAGATGCTGAGGATGGGTTTCTGCAGGTTGTGTTATTGGGAGGTGAGTGACGATGCTGAGGATGGGTTTCTGCAGGTTGTGTTATTGGGCGGTGAGTGGAGATGCTGAGGATGGGTTTATGCAGGTTGTGTTATTGGACGGTGAGTGGAGATGCTGAGGATGGATTTCTACAGGTTGTGTTACTGGAAGGTGAGTGGAGATGCTATGGATGGCTTTCTTCATATGTGTTATTGGGGGGGTGAGTGGAGATGCTGAGGATGGGTTTCTGCCGGTTGTGTTATTGGGTGGTGAGTGAAGACGCTGAGGATGCGTTTCTGCAGGTTGTGTTATTGGACGGTGAGTGGAGATGCTGAGGATGGCTTTCTGCAGGTTGTGTTATTGGAAGGTGAGTGGAGATGCTGCGGTTGGGTTTCTGCAGTTTGTGTTATTGGAAGGTGAGTGAAGATGCTGAGGATGGGTTTCTGCAGGTTGTGTTATTGGGAGGTGAGTGGCGATGCTCACGATGGGTTTCTGCAGGTTGTGTTATTGGAAGGTGAGTGGAGATGCTGAGGATGGGTTTCTGCAGGTTGTGTTATTGGGAGGTGAGTGGAGATGCTGAGGAGGGGTTTCTGCAGGTTGTGTTATTGGGAGGTGAGTGACGATGCTGAGGATGGGTTTCTGCAGGTTGTGTTATTCGGAGGTGAGTGGAGATGCTGAGGATGGGTTTCAGCAGGTTGTGTTATTGGAAGGTGAGTGGAGATGCTGAGGATGGGTTTCTGCACGTTGTGTTATTGGAAGGTTAGTGGAGATGCTGAGAATGGGTTTCTGCAGGTTGTGATATGGGGAGGTTAGTGGAGATGCTGAGGATGGGTTTCTGCAGGTTGTGTTATTGGGAGGTGAGTGGAGATGCTGAGGATGGGTTTCTGCAGGTTGTGTTATTGGGAGGTGAGTGACGATGCTGAGGATGGGTTTCTGCAGATTGTGTTATTGGGAGGTGAGTGGAGATGCTGAGGATGGGTTTCAGCAGGTTGTGTTATTGGACGGTGAGTGGTGATGCTGAGGATGGATTTCTACAGGTTGTGTTACTGGAAGATTGGTGGAGATGCTATGGATGGGTTTCTTCAGGTTGTGTTATTTGGGACATGAGTGGAGATGCTGAGGATGGGTTTCTGCAGGTTGTGTTATTGGGTGGTGAGTGAAGACGCTGAGGATGCGTTTCTGCAGGTTGTGTTATTGGACGGTGAGTGGAGATGCTGAGGATGGATTTCTACAGGTTGTGTCACTGGAAGGTGAGTGGAGATGCAGAGGACGGGTTTCTGCAGGTTGTGTTATTGGAAGGTGAGTGAAGATGCTGGGGTTGGGTTTCTGCAGGTTGTGTTATTGGAAGGTGAGTGGAGATGCTGAGGATGGGTTTCTGCAGGTTGTGTTATTGGGGGGTGAGTGGTGGGGCTGAGGATGGGTTTCTGCAAATTGTGTTACTGGAAGGTGAGAAAAGATGCTGAGGATGGGTTTCTGCAGGTTGTGTTATTGGATGGTGAGTGAAGATGCTGGGGTTGGGTTTCTGCAGGTTGTGTTATTGGTAGGTGAGTGGAGATGCTGAGGATGGGTTTCTGCAGGTTGTGTTATTGGGAGCTGAGTGAAGATGCAGAGGATGGGATTCTGCAGGTTGGGTTATTGGGAGGTGAGTGGTGATGCTGAGGATGGGTTTCTGCAGGTTGCGTTATTGGGAGGTGAGTGGAGATGCTGAGGATGGGTGTCTGCAGGTTGTGTTATTGGAAGGTGAGTGAAGATACTGAGGATGGGTTTCTGCAGGTTGTGTTATTGGAAGGTTAGTGGAGATGCTGAGGATGGGTTTCTGCAGGTTGTGATATGGGGAGGTTAGTGGAGATGCTGAGGATGGGTTTCTGCAGGTTGTGTTATTGGGAGGTGAGTGACGATGCTGAGGATGGGTTTCTGCAGATGGTGTTATTGGGAGGTGAGTGGAGATGCTGAGGATGGGTTTCAGCAGGTTGTGTTAATGGACGGTGAGTGGTGATGCTGAGGATGGATTTCTACAGGTTGTGTTACTGGAAGATTAGTTGACATGCTATGGATGGGTTTCTTCAGGTTGTGTTATTGGGGACATGAGTGGAGATGCTGAGGATGGGTTTCTGCAGGTTGTGTTATTGGGTGGTGAGTGGAGACGCTGAGGATGCGTTTCTGCAGGTTGTGTTATTGGACGGTGAGTGGAGATGCTGAGGGTGGATTTCTACAAGTTGTGTCACTGGAAGGTGAGTGGAGATGCTGAGGACGGGTTTCTGCAGGTTGTGTTATTGGAAGGTGAGTGAAGATGCTGGGGTTGGGTTTCTGCAGGTTGTGTTATTGGAAGGTGAGTGGAGATGCTGAGGATGGGTTTCTGCAGGTTGTGTTATTGGGGGGTGAGTGGTGGTGCTGAGGATGGGTTTCTGCAAATTGTGTTACTGGAAGGTGAGTGAAGATGCTGAGGATGGGTTTCTGCAGGTTGTGTTATTGGAAGTTGAGTGAAGATGCTGGGGTTGGGTTTCTGCAGGTTGTGTTATTGGAAGGTGAGTGGAGATGCTGAGGATGGGTTTCTGCAGGTTGTGTTATTGGGAGCTGAGTGAAGATGCAGAGGATGGGATTCTGCAGGTTGTGATATGGGGAGGTTAGTGGAGATGCTGAGGATGGGTTTCTGCAGGTTGTGTTATTGGGAGGTGAGTGGAGATGCTGAGGATGGGTTTCTGCAGGTTGTGTTATTGGGAGGTGAGTGACGATGCTGAGGATGGGTTTCTGCAGATTGTGTTATTGGGAGGTGAGTGGAGATGCTGAGGATGGGTTTCAGCAGGTTGTGTTATTGGACGGTGAGTTGTGATGCTGAGGATGGATTTCTACAGGTTGTGTTACTGGAAGATTGGTGGAGATGCTATGGATGGGTTTCTTCAGGTTGTGTTATTGGGGACATGAGTGGAGATGCTGAGGATGGGTTTCTGCAGGTTGTGTTATTGGGTGGTGAGTGAAGACGCTGAGGATGCGTTTCTGCAGGTTGTGTTATTGGACGGTGAGTGGAGATGCTGAGGATGGATTTCTACAGGTTGTGTCACTGGAAGGTGAGTGGAGATGCAGAGGACGGGTTTCTGTAGGTTGTGTTATTGGAAGGTGAGTGAAGATGCTGGGGTTGGGTTTCTGCAGGTTGTGTTATTGGAAGGTGAGTGGAGATGCTGAGGATGGGTTTCTGCAGGTTGTGTTATTGGGGGGTGTGTGGTGGGGCTGAGGATGGGTTTCTGCAAATTGTGTTACTGGAAGGTGAGAAAAGATGCTGAGGATGGGTGTCTGCAGGTTGTGTTATTGGATGGTGAGTGAAGATGCTGGGGTTGGGTTTCTGCAGGTTGTGTTATTGGAAGGTGAGTGGAGATGCTGAGGATGGGTTTCTGCAGGTTGTGTTATTGGGAGCTGAGTGAAGATGCAGAGGATGGGATTCTGCAGGTTGGGTTATTGGGAGGTGAGTGGTGATGCTGAGGATGGGTTTCTGCAGGTAGCGTTATTGGGAGGTGAGTGGAGATGCTGAGGATGGGTGTCTGCAGGTTGTCTTATTGGAAGGTGAGTGAAGATGCTGAGGATGGGTTTCTGCAGGTTGTGTTATTGGAAGGTTAGTGGAGATGCTGAGGATGGGTTTCTGCAGGTTGTGATATGGGGAGGTTAGTGGAGATGCTGAGGATGGGTTTCTGCAGGTTGTGTTATTGGGAGGTGAGTGACGATGCTAAGGATGGGTTTCTGCAGATTGTGTTATTGGGAGGTGAGTGGAGATGCTGAGGATGGGTTTCAGCAGGTTGTGTTATTGGACGGTGAGTGGTGATGCTGAGGATGGATTTCTACAGGTTGTGTTACTGGAAGATTAGTTGACATGCTATGGATGGGTTTCTTCAGGTTGTGTTATTGGGGACATGAGTGGAGATGCTGAGGATGGGTTTCTGCAGGTTGTGTTATTGGGTGCTGAGTGGAGACGCTGAGGATGCGTTTCTGCAGGTTGTGTTATTGGGCGGTGAGTGGAGATGCTGAGGATGGATTTCTACAGGTTGTGTCACTGGAAGGTGAGTGGAGATGCTGAGGACGGGTTTCTGCAGGTTGTGTTATTGGAAGGTGAGTGAAGATGCTGGGGTTGGGTTTCTGCAGGTTGTGTTATTGGAAGGTGAGTGGAGATGCTGAGGATGGGTTTCTGCAGGTTGTGTTATTGGGGGGTGAGTGGTGGTGCTGAGGATGGGTTTCTGCAAATTGTGTTACTGGAAGGTGAGTGAAGATGCTGAGGATGGGTTTCTGCAGGTTGTGTTATTGGAAGTTGAGTGAAGATGCTGGGGTTGGGTTTCTGCAGGTTGTGTTATTGGAAGGTGAGTGGAGATGCTGAGGATGGGTTTCTGCAGGTTGTGTTATTGGGAGCTGAGTGAAGATGCAGAGGATGGGATTCTGCAGGTTGGGTTATTGGGAGGTGAGTGGAGATGCTGAGAATGGGTTTCTGCAGGTTGTGTTATTGGGAGGTGAGTGGAGATGCTGAGAATGGGTTTCTGCAGGTTGTGTTATTGGGAGGTGAGTGGAGATGCTGAGGATGGGTTTCTGCAGGTTGTGTTATTGGAAGGTGAGTGGAGATGCTGCGGTTGGGTTTCTGCAGTTTGTGTTATTGTAAGGTGAGTGAAGATGCTGAGGATGGGTTTCTTCAGGTTGTGTTATTGGGAGGTGAGTGGAGATGCTGACGATGGGTTTCTGCAGGTTGTGTTATTGGAAGGTGAGTGGAGATGCTGAGGATGTGTTTCTGCAGGTTGTGTTATTGGGAGGTGAGTGACGATGCTGAGGATGGGTTTCTGCAGGTTGTGTTATTGGGAGATGAGTGGAGATGCTGAGGATGGGTTTCTGCAGTTTGTGTTATTGGGAGGTGAGTGGAGATGCTGAGGATGGGTTTCTGCAGGTTGTGTTATTGGAAGGTTAGTGGAGATGCTGAGGATGGGTTTCTGCAGGTTGTGATAATGGGACGTTAGTGGAGATGCTGAGGATGGGTTTCTGCAGGTTGTGTTATTGGGAGCTGAGTGGAGATGCTGAGGATGGGATTCTGCAGGTTGTGTTTTTGGGAGGTGAGTGATGATGCTGAGGATAGGTTTCTGCAGGTTGTGTTATTGGGAGGTGAGTGGAGATGCTGAGGATGGGTTTCTGCAGGTTGTGTTATTGGGAGCTGAGTGACGATGCTGAGGATGGGTTTCTGCAGGTTGTGTTATTGGAAGGTTAGTGGAGATGCTGAGGATGGGTTTCTGCCGGTTGTGTTGTGAGCTGTTGCAGACATTCAAGGATAATAGATTATTTGGTGACCCAGCTCTGAACGGGATCTGGGGCTGTAGTTACCGTGAATGTGGGTCCGGAACATAACCAACAAATGGAGCAAAGGCTGCAGAAAGAGAAGTGCCGAAAAGACAGAGGAGAATTGTCTCTGTACCAACATCTTGGGGAATTTCAAGGAGACTTTACCAAACTGCTCCCAACCCAGAAGCAAATTGTGAGGCAAATCTGGTATAACAAGGAGCTGGTTACAGAACGGTGTCGCCTCCTTCAGCACGGCCTGGTGCCTGACACCAGGCTGTGGATGGTCCTGTCGAATCTGATATAACAAGGAGCTGGTTACAGAACGGTGTCGCCTCCTTCAGCACGGCCTGGTGCCTGACACCAGGCTGTGGATGGTCCTGTCGAATCTGATATAACAAGGAGCTGGTTACAGAACGGTGTCGCCTCCTTCAGCACGGCCTGGAGCCTGACACCAGGCTGTGGATGGTCCTGTCAAATCTGATATAACAAGGAGCTGGTTACAGAACGGTGTCGCCTCCTTCAGCACGGCCTGGTGCCTGACACCAGGCTGTGGATGGTCCTGTCGAATCTGATATAACAAGGAGCTGGTTACAGAACGGTGTCGCCTCCTTCAGCACGGCCTGGAGCCTGACACCAGGCTGTGTATGGTCCTGTCAAATCTGATACAACAAGGTGCTGGTTACAGAACGGTGTCGCCTCCTTCAGCACGGCCTGGAGCCTGACACCAGGCTGTGGATGGTCCTGTCAAATCTGATATAACAAGGATCAGGTTACAGAACGGTGTCGCCTCCTTCAGCACGGCCTGGAGCCTGACACCAGGCTGTGGATGGTCCTGTCAAATCTGATATAACAAGGATCAGGTTACAGAACGGTGTCGCCTCCTTCAGCACGGCCTGGAGCCTGACACCAGGCTGTGGATGGTCCTGTGAAATCTGATACAACAAGGAGCTGGTTACAGAACGGTGTCGCCTCCTTCAGCACGGCCTGGAGCCTGACACCAGGCTGTGGATGGTCCTGTCAAATCTGGTATAATAAGGTGCTGGTTACAGAACGGTGTCGCCTCCTTCAGCACGGACTGGAGCCTGACACGAGGCTGTGGATGATCCTGTCAAATCTCACACAACAAGGAGCTGGTTACAGAACTGTGTCGCATCCTTCAGCACGGCCTGGAGGCTGACACCAGGCTGTGGATGGTCCTGTCAAATCTGATATAACAAGGAGCTGGTTACAGAACGGTGTCGCCTCCTTCAGCACGGCCTGGAGCCTCACACCAGGCAGTGGATGGTCCTGTCAAATCTGATATAACAAGGAGCTGGTTACAGAACGGTGTCGCCTCCTTCAGCACGGCCTGGAGCCTGACACCAGGCTGTGGATGGTCCTGTCAAATCTGATATAACAAGGAGCTGGTTACAGAATGGTGTCGCCCCCTTCAGCACGGCCTGGAGCCTGACACCAGGCTGTGGATGGTCCTGTCAAATCTGACATAACAAGGAGCTGGTTACAGAACGGTGTCGCATCCTTCAGCACGGCCTGGAGCATGACACCAGGCTGTGGATGGTCCTGTCAAATCTGATATTACAAGGAGCTGGTTACAGAACGGTGTCACCTCCTTCTGCACGGCCTGGAGCCTGACACCAGGCTGTGGATGGTCCTGTGAAATCTGATACAACAAGGAGCTGGTTACAGAACGGTGTCGCCTCCTTCAGCACGGCCTGGAGCCTGACACCAGGCTGTGGATGGTCCTGGCAAATCTGATATAATAAGGTGCTGGTTACAGAACGGTGTCGCCTCCTTCAGCACGGCCTGGAGCCTGACACGAGGCTGTGGATGATCCTGTCAAATCTGATATAACAAGGAGCTGGATACAGAACGGTGTCACCTCCTTCAGCACGGCCTGGAGCCTGACACCAGGCTGTGGATGGTCCTGTCAAATCTGATATAACAAGGAGCTGGTTACAGAACGGTGTCGCCTCCTTCAGCACGGCTTGGAGCCTGACACCAGGCTGTGGATGGTCCTGTCAAATCAGATATAACAAGGAACTGGTTACAGAACGGTGTCGCCTCCTTCAGCACGGCCTGGAGCCTGACACCAGCCTGTGGATGGTCCTGTCACATCTGATGTAACAAGGAGCTGGTTACACAACGGTGTCACCTCCTTCAGCACGGCCTGGAGCCTGTAACCAGGCTCTGAATGGTCCTGTCAAATCTGTTATAACAAGGTGCTGTTTACAGAACAGTGTCGCCTCCTTCAGCACGGCCTGGAGCCTGACACCAGGCTGTGGATGGTCCTGTAAAATCTGATATAACAAGGTGCTGTTTACAGAACAGTGTCGCCTCCTTCAGCACGGCCTGGAGCCTGACACCAGGCTGTGGATGGTCCTGTCAAATCTGATATAACAAGGAGCTGGTTACAGAACGGTGACACCTCCTTCAGCACGGCCTGGAGCCTGACACCAGGCTGTGGATGGTCCTGTCAAATCTGATATAACAAGGAGCTGGTTACAGAACGGTGTCGCCTCCTTCAGCACGGCCTGGAGCCTGACACCAGGCTGTGGATGGTCCTGTCAAATCTGATATAACAAGGAGTTGGTTACAGGACGGTGTCGCCTTCATCAGCACGGCCTGGAGCCTGACACCAGGCAGTGGATGGTCCTGTCAAATCTGATATAACAAAGAGCTGGTTACAGAACGGTGTCACCTCCTTCAGCACGGCCTGGAGCCTGACACCAGGCTGTGGATGGTCCTGTCAAATCTGATATAACAAGGATCTTGTTACAGAACGGTGTCGCCTCCTTCAGCACGGCTTGGGGCCTGACACCAGGCTGTGGATGGTCCTGTCAAATCTGTTATAACAAGGTGCTGGTTACAGAACAGTGTCGCCTCCTTCAGCACGATCTGGAGCCTGACACGAGACTGTGGATGGTCCTGGCAAATCTGATATAACAAGGAACTGGTTACAGAACGGTGTCACCTCCTTCAGCACAGCCTGGAGCCTGACACCATGCTGTGGATGGTCCTGTCAAATCTGATATAACAAGGAGCTGGTTACAGAATGGCGTCACCTCCTTCAGCACGGCCTGGGGCCTGACACCAGGCTGTGGATGGTCCTGTCAAATCGGATATAACAAGGAGCTTGTTACAGAACGGTGTCGCCTCCTTCCGCACGGCCTGGAGCCTGACACCAGGCTTTGGATGGTCCTGTGAAATCTGATATAACAAGGAGATAGTTACAGAACGGTGTCGCCTCCTTATGCACGGCCTGGGGCCTGACACCATGCTGTGGATGGTCCTGTCAAATCAGATAGAACAAGGTGCTGTTTACAGAACAGTGTCGCCTCCTTCAGCACGGCCTGGAGCCTGACACCAGGCTGTGGATGGGCCTGTCAAATCTGATATAACACGGTGCTGGTTACAGAACGGTGTCGCCTCTTTCAGCACGGGCTGGAGCCTGACACCAGGCTGTGGATGGTCCTGTCAAATCTGATAGAACACGGTGCTGGTTATAGAACGGTGTCGCCTCCTTCAGCACGGCCTGGAGCCTGACATCAGGCTGTGGATGGTCCTGTCAAATCGGTTATAACAAGGAGCTGGTTACAGAACGGTGACGCCTCCTTCAGCACGGCCTGGAGCCTGACACCAGGCTGTGGATGGTCCTGTCAAATCTGATATAACAAGGAGATAGTTACGGAACGGTGTCGCCTCCTTAAGCACGGCCTGGAGCCTGACACCATGCTGTGGATGGTCCTGTCAAATCAGATAGAACAAGGTGCTGTTTACAGAACCGTGTCGCCTCCTTCAGCACGGCCTGGAGCCTGACACCAGGCTGTGGATGGTCCTGTCAAATCTGAAATAACAAGGACCTGGTTACGGAACGGTGTCGCCTCCATCAGCACTACCTGGAGCCTGACACCAGGTTGTGGATGGTCCTGTCAAATCTGATATAACAAGGAGCTTGTTACAGAACGGTGTCACCTCCTTCAGCACGGCCTGGAGCCTGACACCAGTCTGTGGATGGTCCTGTCAAATCTGATATAACAAGGTGCTGGTTACAGAACGGTGTCGCCTCCTTCAGCACGGCCTGGAGCCTGACACCAGGTTGTGGATGGTCCAGTTAAATCTGAAACAACAAGGAGCAGATTACAGAACGGTGTCACCTCCTTCAGCACGGCCTGGAGCCTGACACCAGGCTGTGGATGGTCCTGTCAAATCTGATATAACACTGAGCTGGTTACAGAACGGTTTCGCCTCCTTCAGCACGGCCGGGAGCCTGACACCAGGCTGTGGATGGTCCTGTCAAATCTGATATAACAAGGAGATGGATACAGAACGGTTTCGCCTCCTTCAGCACGGCCTGGAGCCTGACACCAGGCTGTGGATGGTCCTGTCAAATCTGATATAACAAGGTGCTGGTTACAGAACGGTGTCGCCTCCTTCTGCGCGGCCTGGAGCCTGACACCAGGCTGTGGATGGTCCTGGCAAATCTGATATAACACGGTGCTGGTTACAGAACGGTATCGCCTCCGTCAGCACGGCCTGGAGCCTGACACCAGGCTGTGGATGGTCCTGTAAAATCTGATATAACAAGGAGCTGGTTACAGAACGGTGTCGCCTACTTCAGCACGGCCTGGAGCCTGACACCAGGCTGTGGAAGGGCCTGTCAAATCTGATATAACAAGGAACTGGTTACAGAACGGTGTCGCCTCCTTCAGCATGGCCTGGAGCCTGACACCTGTCTGTGGATGGTCCTGTCAAATCTGATATAACAAGGAGATGGTTACAGAACGGTGTCGCCTCCTTCAACACGGCCTGGAGACTGACACCAGGCTGTGGATGGTCCTGTCAAATCTGATACAACAAGGAACTGATTACAGAACGGTGTCGCCTCCTTCAGCACGGCCTGGAGCCTGACATCAGTCTGTGGATGGTCCTGTCAAATCTGATATAACAAGGAGATGGTTACAGAACGGTGTCGCCTCCTTCAGCACGGCCTGGAGCCTGACAGCAGGCTGTGGATGGTCCAGTCAAATCTGATATAACACGGTGCTGGTTACAGAACGGTGTCGCCTCTTACAGCACGGCCTGGAGCCTGACACCAGGCTCTGGATGGTCCTGTCAAATCTGATATAACAAGAAGCTTGTTACAGAAGGGTGTTGCCTCCTTCAGCACGGCCTGGAGCCTGACAACAGGCTGTGGATGGTCCTGTCAAATCTGATATAACACGGTGCTGGTTACAGAACGGTCTCACCTCCTTCAGCACGGCCTGGAGCCTGACACCAGGCTGTGGATGGTTCTGTCAAATCTGATATAATACGGTGCTGGTTACAGAACAGTGTCGCCTCCTTCAGCACGGCCTGGAGCCTGACACCAGGCTGTGTATGGTCCTGTCTAACCTGACATAACAAGGAGCTGGTTACAGAACTGTGTCGCCTTCTTCAGCACGGCCTGGAGCCTGACACCAGGCTGTGGAAGGTCCTGTCAAATCTGATATAACAAGGTGCTGGTTACAGAACGGTGTCGCCTCCTTCAGCACGACCTGGAGCCGGACACCAGTCTGTGGATGGACCTGCCAAATCTGATATAACAAGGAGCTGGTTACAGAACGGTGTCGCCTCCTTCAGCACGTCCTGGAGCCTGACACCAGGCTGTGGATGGTCCTGTCGAATCTGATAGAACAAGGAGCTGGTTACAGAACGGTGTCGCCTCCTTCAGCACGGACTGGAGCCTGACACCAGGCTGTGGATGGTCCAGTCAAATCTGATATAACACGGTGCTGGTTACAGAACGGTGTCGCCTCTTTCAGCAAGGCCTGGAGCCTGACATCTGTCTGTGGATGGTCCTGTCAAATCTGATATAACAAGGAGATGGTTACAGAACGGTGTCGCCTCCTTCAACACGGCCTGGAGACTGACACCAGGCTGAGGATGGTCCTGTCAAATCTGATACAACAAGGAACTGATTACAGAACGGTGTCGCCTCCTTCAGCACGGCTTGGAGCCTGACATCAGTCTGTGGATGGTCCTGCCAAATCTGATATAACAAGGAGATGGTTACAGAACGGTGTCGCCTCCTTCAGCACGGCCTGAAGACTGACACCAGGCTGTGGATGGTCCAGTCAAATCTGATATAACACGGTGCTGGTTACAGAACGGTGTCGCCTCTTTCAGCACGGCCTGGAACCTGACACCAGGCTCTGGATGGTCCTGGCAAATCTGAAAGAACAAGAAGCTTGTTACAGAACGGTGTTGCCTCCTTCAGCACGGCCTGGAGCCTGACAACAGGCTGTGGATGGTCCTGTCAAATCTGATATAACAAGGAGATAGTTACAGAACGGTGTCGCCTCCTTCAGCACGGCCTGGAGCCTGACACCAGGCTGTGGATGGTCCTGTCAAATCTGATATAACAAGGAGCTGGTTACAGAACGGTCTCACCTCCTTCAGCACGTCCTGGAGCCTGACACCAGGCTGTGGATGGTTCTGTCAAATCTGATAGAATGCGGTGCTGGTTACAGAACAGTGTCGCCTCCTTCAGCACGGCCTGGAGCCTGACACCAGGCTGTGTATGGTCCTGTCTAACCTGACATAACAAGGAGCTGGTTACAGAACTGTGTCGCCTTCTTCAGCACGGCCTGGAGCCTGACACCAGGCTGTGGAAGGTCCTGTCAAATCTGATATAACTAGGTGCTGGTTACAGAACGGTGTCGCCTCCTTCAGCACGACTTGGAGCCGGACACCAGGCTGTGGATGGACCTGCCAAATCTGATATAACAAGGAGCGGGTTACAGAACGGTGTCGCCTACTTCAGCACGGCCTGGAGCCTGACACCAGGCTGTGGATGGTCCTGTCAAATCTGATATAACAAGGAGCTGGTTACAGAACGGTGTCGCCTACTTCAGCACGGCCTGGAGCCTGACCCCAGGCTGTGGGTGGGCCTGTCAAATCTGATATAACAAGGAGATAGTTACAGAACGGTGTCGCCTCCTTCAGCACGGCCTGGAGCCTGACACCAGGCTGTGGATGGTCCTGTCAAATCTGATATAACAAGGAGCTGGTTACAGAACGGTGTCGCCTACTTCAGCACGGCCTGGAGCCTGACACCAGGCTGTGGGTGGGCCTGTCAAATCTGATATAACAAGGAGATAGTTACAGAACGGTGTCGCCTCCTTCAGCACGGCCTGGAGCCTGACACCATGCTGTGGATGGTCCTGTCAAATCTGATAGAACAAGGTGCTGGTTACAGTACGGTGTCGCCTCCTTCAGCACGGCCTGGAGCCTGACACCAGGCTGTGGATGAACCTGTCAAATCTGATATAACATGGAGCTGATTACAGAACGGTGTCACCTCCTTCAGCACGGCCTGGAACCTGACACCAGGCTGTGGATGGGCCTGTCAAATCTGATATAACACGGTGCTGGTTACAGAACGGTGTCGCCTCTTTCAGCACGGGCTGGAGCCTGACACCAGGCTGTGGATGGTCCTGTCAAATCTGATATAACACGGTGCTGGTTATAGAACGGTGTCGCCTCCTTCAGCACGGCCTGGAGCCTGACATCAGGCTGTGGATGGTCCTGTCAAATCGGTTATAACAAGGAGCTGGTTACAGAACGGTGACGCCTCCTTCAGCACGGCCTGGAGCCTGACACCAGGCTGCGGATGGTCCTGTCAAACCTGATATAACAAGGAGCTGGTTACAGAACGGTGTCGCCTCCTTCAGCACGGCCTGGAGCCTGACACTAGGCTGTGGATGGTCCTGTCAAATCTGAAATAACAAGGACCTGGTTACGGAACGGTGTCGCCTCCTTCAACACTGCCTGGAGCCTGACACCAGGTTGTGGATGGTCCTGTCAAATCTGATATAACAAGGAGCTTGTTACAGAACGGTGTCACCTCCTTCAGCACGGCCTGGAGCCTGACACCAGTCTGTGGATGGTCCTGTCAAATCTGATATAACAAGGTGCTGGTTACAGAACGGTGTCGCCTCCTTCAGCACGGCCTGGAGCCTGACACCAGGTTGTGGATGGTCCTGTCAAATCTGATATAACACTGAGCTGGTTACAGAACGGTTTCGCCTCCTTCAGCACGGCCGGGAGCCTGACACCAGGCTGTGGATGGTCCTGTCAAATCTGATATAACAAGGAGATAGATACAGAACGGTGTCGCCTCCTTCAGCACGGCCTGGAGCCTGACACCAGGCTGTGAATGGTCCAGTCAAATCTGATATAACAAGGTGCTGGTTACAGAACGGTGTCGCCTCCTTCTGCGCGGCCTGGAGCCTGACACCAGGCTGTGGATGGTCCTGGCAAATCTGTTATAACACGGTGCTGGTTACAGAACGGTTTCGCCTCCTTCAGCACGGCCTGGAGCCTGACACCAGGCTGTGGACGGTCCTGTAAAATCTGATATAACAAGGAGCTGGTTACAGAACGGTGTCGCCTACTTCAGCACGGCCTGGAGCCTGACACCAGGCTGTGGATGGGCCTGTCAAATCTGATATAACAAGGAGCTGGTTACAGAACGGTGTCGCCTCCTTCAGCATGGCCTGGAGCCTGACACCTGTCTGTGGATGGTCCTGTCAAATCTGATATAACAAGGAGATGGTTACAGAACGGTGTCGCCTCCTTCAACACGGCCTGGAGACTGACACCAGGCTGTGGATGGTCCTGTCAAATCTGATACAACAAGGAACTGATTACAGAACGGTGTCGCCTCCTTCAGCACGGCCTGGAGCCTGACATCAGTCTGTGGATGGTCCTGTCAAATCTGATATAACAAGGAGATGGTTACAGAACGGTGTCGCCTCCTTCAACACGGCCTGGAGCCTGACACCAGGCTGTGGATGGTCCTGTCAAATCTGATATAACACGGTGCTGGTTACAGAACGGTCTCACCTCCTTCAGCACGGCCTGGAGCCTGACACCAGGCTGTGGATGGTTCTGTCAAATCTGATATAATACGGTGCTGGTTACAGAACAGTGTCGCCTCCTTCAGCACGGCCTGGAGCCTGACACCAGGCTGTGTATGGTCCTGTCTAACCTGACATAACAAGGAGCTGGTTACAGAACTGTGTCGCCTTCTTCAGCACGGCCTGGAGCCTGACACCAGGCTGTGGAAGGTCCTGTCAAATCTGATATAACAAGGTGCTGGTTACAGAACGGTGTCGCCTCCTTCAGCACGACCTGGAGCCGGACACCAGTCTGTGGATGGACCTGCCAAATCTGATATAACAAGGAGCTGGTTACAGAACGGTGTCGCCTCCTTCAGCACGTCCTGGAGCCTGACACCAGGCTGTGGATGGTCCTGTCAAATCTGATAGAACAAGGAGCTTGTTTCAGAACGGTGTCGCCTCCTTCAACACGGCCTGGAGACTGACACCAGGCTGTGGATGGTCCTGTCAAATCTGATACAACAAGGAACTGATTACAGAACGGTGTCGCCTCCTTCAGCACGGCTTGGAGCCTGACATCAGTCTGTGGATGGTCCTGTCAAATCTGATATAACAAGGAGATGGTTACAGAACGGTGTCGCCTCCTTCAGCACGGCCTGGAGCCTGACACCAGGCTGTGGATGGACCAGTCAAATCTGATATAACACGGTGCTGGTTACAGAACGGTGTCGCCTCTTTCAGCACGGCCTGGAACCTGACACCAGGCTCTGGATGGTCCTGTCAAATCTGATATAACAAGAAGCTTGTTACAGAACGGTGTTGCCTCCTTCAGCACGGCCTGGAGCCTGACAACAGGCTGTGGATGGTCCTGTCAAATCTGATATAACACGGTGCTGGTTACAGAACGGTCTCACCTCCTTCAGCACGGCCTGGAGCCTGACACCAGGCTGTGGATGGTTCTGTCAAATCTGATATAATGCGGTGCTGGTTACAGAACAGTGTCGCCTCCTTCAGCACGGCCTGGAGCCTGACACCAGGCTGTGTATGGTCCTGTCTAACCTGACATAACAAGGAGCTGGTTACAGAACTGTGTCGCCTTCTTCAGCACGGCCTGGAGCCTGACATCAGTCTGTGGATGGTCCTGTCAAATCTGATATAACAAGGAGATGGTTACAGAACGGTGTCTCCTCCTTCAACACGGCGTGGAGACTGACACCAGGCTGTGGATGGTCCTGTCAAATCTGATACAACAAGGAACTGATTACAGAACGGTGTCGCCTCCTTCAGCACGGCCTGGAGCCTGACATCAGTCTGTGGATGGTCCTGTCAAATCTGATATTACAAGGAGATGGTTACAGAACGGTGTCGCCTCCTTCAGCACGGCCTGGAGCCTGACAGCAGGCTGTGGATGGTCCAGTCAAATCTGATATAACACGGTGCTGGTTACAGAACGGTGTCGCCTCTTACAGCACGGCCTGGAGCCTGACACCAGGCTCTGGATGGTCCTGTCAAATCTGATATAACAAGAAGCTTGTTACAGAACGGTGTTGCCTCCTTCAGCACGGCCTGGAGCCTGACAACAGGCTGTGGATGGTCCTGTCAAATCTGATATAACACGGTGCTGGTTACAGAACGGTCTCACCTCCTTCAGCACGGCCTGGAGCCTGACACCAGGCTGTGGATGGTTCTGTCAAATCTGATATAATACGGTGCTGGTTACAGAACAGTGTCGCCTCCTTCAGCACGGCCTGGAGCCTGACACCAGGCTGTGTATGGTCCTGTCTAACCTGACATAACAAGGAGCTGGTTACAGAACTGTGTCGCCTTCTTCAGCACGGCCTGGAGCCTGACACCAGGCTGTGGAAGGTCCTGTCAAATCTGATATAACAAGGTGCTGGTTACAGAACGGTGTCGCCTCCTTCAGCACGACCTGGAGCCGGACACCAGTCTGTGGATGGACCTGCCAAATCTGATATAACAAGGAGCTGGTTACAGAACGGTGTCGCCTCCTTCAGCACGTCCTGGAGCCTGACACCAGGCTGTGGATGGTCCTGTCAAATCTGATAGAACAAGGAGCTGGTTACAGAACGGTGTCGCCTCCTTCAGCACGGACTGGAGCCTGACACCAGGCTGTGGATGGTCCAGTCAAATCTGATATAACACGGTGCTGGTTACAGAACGGTGTCGCCTCTTTCAGCAAGGCCTGGAGCCTGACATCTGTCTGTGGATGGTCCTGTCAAATCTGATATAACAAGGAGATGGTTACAGAACGGTGTCGCCTCCTTCAACACGGCCTGGAGACTGACACCAGGCTGAGGATGGTCCTGTCAAATCTGATACAACAAGGAACTGATTACAGAACGGTGTCGCCTCCTTCAGCACGGCTTGGAGCCTGACATCAGTCTGTGGATGGTCCTGCCAAATCTGATATAACAAGGAAATGGTTACAGAACGGTGTCTCCTCCTTCAGCACGGCCTGGAGACTGACACCAGGCTGTGGATGGTCCAGTCAAATCTGATATAACACGGTGCTGGTTACAGAACGGTGTCGCCTCTTTCAGCACGGCCTGGAACCTGACACCAGGCTCTGGATGGTCCTGGCAAATCTGATAGAACAAGAAGCTTGTTACAGAACGGTGTTGCCTCCTTCAGCACGGCCTGGAGCCTGACAACAGGCTGTGGATGGTCCTGTCAAATCTGATATAACAAGGAGATAGTTACAGAACGGTGTCGCCTCCTTCAGCACGGCCTGGAGCCTGACACCAGGCTGTGGATGGTCCTGTCAAATCTGATATAACAAGGAGCTGGTTACAGAACGGTCTCACCTCCTTCAGCACGGCCTGGAGCCTGACACCAGGCTGTGGATGGTTCTGTCAAATCTGATATAATGCGGTGCTGGTTACAGAACAGTGTCGCCTCCTTCAGCACGGCCTGGAGCCTGACACCAGGCTGTGGAAGGTCCTGTCAAATCTGATATAACAAGGTGCTGGTTACAGAACGGTGTCGCCTCCTTCAGCACGACCTGGAGCCGGACACCAGTCTGTGGATGGACCTGCCAAATCTGATATAACAAGGAGCGGGTTACAGAACGGTGTCGCCTACTTCAGCACGGCCTGGAGCCTGACACCAGGCTGTGGATGGTCCTGTCAAATCTGATATAACAAGGAGCTGGTTACAGAACGGTGTCGCCTACTTCAGCACGGCCTGGAGCCTGACACCAGGCTGTGGGTGGGCCTGTCAAATCTGATATAACAAGGAGATAGTTACAGAACGGTGTCGCCTCCTTCAGCACGGCCTGGAGCCTGACACCAGGCTGTGGATGGTCCTGTCAAATCTGATATAACAAGGAGCTGGTTACAGAACGGTGTCGCCTACTTCAGCACGGCCTGGAGCCTGACACCAGGCTGTGGGTGGGCCTGTCAAATCTGATATAACAAGGAGATAGTTACAGAACGGTGTCGCCTCCTTCAGCACGGCCTGGAGCCTGACACCATGCTGTGGATGGTCCTGTCAAATCTGATAGAACAAGGTGCTGGTTACAGTACGGTGTCGCCTCCTTCAGCACGGCCTGGAGCCTGACACCAGGCTGTGGATGAACCTGTCAAATCTGATATAACATGGAGCTGATTACAGAACGGTGTCACCTCCTTCAGCACGGCCTGGAACCTGACACCAGGCTGTGGATGGGCCTGTCAAATCTGATTTAACACGGTGCTGGTTACAGAACGGTGTCGCCTCTTTCAGCACGGGCTGGAGCCTGACACCAGGCTGTGGATGGTCCTGTCAAATCTGATATAACACGGTGCTGGTTATAGAACGGTGTCGCCTCCTTCAGCACGGCCTGGAGCCTGACATCAGGCTGTGGATGGTCCTGTCAAATCGGTTATAACAAGGAGCTGGTTACAGAACGGTGACGCCTCCTTCAGCACGGCCTGGAGCCTGACACCAGGCTGCGGATGGTCCTGTCAAACCTGATATAACAAGGAGCTGGTTACAGAACGGTGTCGCCTCCTTCAGCACGGCCTGGAGCCTGACACCAGGCTGTGGATGGTCCTGTCAAATCTGAAATAACAAGGACCTGGTTACGGAACGGTGTCGCCTCCTTCAGCACTGCCTGGAGCCTGACACCAGGTTGTGGATGGTCCTGTCAAATCTGATATAACAAGGAGCTTGTTACAGAACGATGTCACCTCCTTCAGCACGGCCTGGAGCCTGACACCAGTCTGTGGATGGTCCTGTCAAATCTGATATAACAAGGTGCTGGTTACAGAACGGTGTCGCCTCCTTCAGCACGGCCTGGAGCCTGACACCAGGTTGTGGATGGTCCTGTCAAATCTGATATAACACTGAGCTGGTTACAGAACGGTTTCGCCTCCTTCAGCACGGCCGGGAGCCTGACACCAGGCTGTGGATGGTCCTGTCAAATCTGATATAACAAGGAGATAGATACAGAACGGTGTCGCCTCCTTCAGCACGGCCTGGAGCCTGACACCAGGCTGTGGATGGTCCAGTCAAATCTGATATAACAAGGTGCTGGTTACAGAACGGTGTCGCCTCCTTCTGCGCGGCCTGGAGCCTGACACCAGGCTGTGGATGGTCCTGGCAAATCTGATATAACACGGTGCTGGTTACAGAACGGTTTCGCCTCCTTCAGCACGGCCTGGAGCCTGACACCAGGCTGTGGATGGTCCTGTAAAATCTGATATAACAAGGAGCTGGTTACAGAACGGTGTCGCCTACTTCAGCACGGCCTGGAGCCTGACACCAGGCTGTGGATGGGCCTGTCAAATCTGATATAACAAGGAGCTGGTTACAGAACGGTGTCGCCTCCTTCAGCATGGCCTGGAGCCTGACACCTGTCTGTGGATGGTCCTGTCAAATCTGATATAACAAGGAGATGGTTACAGAACGGTGTCGCCTCCTTCAACACGGCCTGGAGACTGACACCAGGCTGTGGATGGTCCTGTCAAATCTGATACAACAAGGAACTGATTACAGAACGGTGTCGCCTCCTTCAGCACGGCCTGGAGCCTGACATCAGTCTGTGGATGGTCCTGTCAAATCTGATATAACAAGGAGATGGTTACAGAACGGTGTCGCCTCTTTCAGCACGGCTTGGAGCCTGACACCAGGCTGTGGATGGTCCTGTCAAATCTGATATAACACGGTGCTGGTTACAGAACGGTCTCACCTCGTTCAGCACGGCCTGGAGCCTGACACCAGGCTGTGGATGGTTCTGTCAAATCTGATATAATACGGTGCTGGTTACAGAACAGTGTCGCCTCCTTCAGCACGGCCTGGAGCCTGACACCAGGCTGTGTATGGTCCTGTCTAACCTGACATAACAAGGAGCTGGTTACAGAACTGTGTCGCCTTCTTCAGCACGGCCTGGAGCCTGACACCAGGCTGTGGAAGGTCCTGTCAAATCTGATATAACAAGGTGCTGGTTACAGAACGGTGTCGCCTCCTTCAGCACGACCTGGAGCCGGACACCAGTCTGTGGATGGACCTGCCAAATCTGATATAACAAGGAGCTGGTTACAGAACGGTGTCGCCTCCTTCAGCACGTCCTGGAGCCTGACACCAGGCTGTGGATGGTCCTGTCAAATCTGATAGAACAAGGAGCTGGTTACAGAACGGTGTCGCCTCCTTCAACACGGCCTGGAGACTGACACCAGGCTGTGGATGGTCCTGTCAAATCTGATACAACAAGGAACTGATTACAGAACGGTGTCGCCTCCTTCAGCACGGCTTGGAGCCTGACATCAGTCTGTGGATGGTCCTGTCGAATCTGATATAACAAGGAGATGGTTACAGAACGGTGTCGCCTCCTTCAGCACGGCCTGGAGCCTGACACCAGGCTGTGGATGGACCAGTCAAATCTGATATAACACGGTGCTGGTTACAGAACGGTGTCGCCTCTTTCTGCACGGCCTGGAACCTGACACCAGGCTCTGGATGGTCCTGTCAAATCTGATATAACAAGAAGCTTGTGACAGAACGGTGTTGCCTCCTTCAGCACGGCCTGGAGCCTGACAACAGGCTGTGGATGGTCCTGTCAAATCTGATATAACACGGTGCTGGTTACAGAAGGGTCTCACCTCCTTCAGCACGGCCTGGAGCCTGACACCAGGCTGTGGATGGTTCTGTCAAATCTGATATAATGCGGTGCTGGTTACAGAACAGTGTCGCCTCCTTCAGCACGGCCTGGAGCCTGACACCAGGCTGTGTATGGTCCTGTCTAACCTGACATAACAAGGAGCTGGTTACAGAACTGTGTCGCCTTCTTCAGCACGGCCTGGAGCCTGACACCAGGCTGTGGAAGGTCCTGTCAAATCTGATATAACAAGGTGCTGGTTACAGAACGGTGTCGCCTCCTTCAGCACGACCTGGAGCCGGACACCAGTCTGTGGATGGACCTGCCAAATCTGATATAACAAGGAGCTGGTTACAGAACGGTGTCGCCTCCTTCAGCACGTCCTGGAGCCTGACACCAGGCTGTGGATGGTCCTGTCAAATCTGATATAACAAGGAGCTGGTTACAGAACGGTGTCGCCTCCTTCAGCACGTCCTGGAGCCTGACACCAGGCTGTGGATGGTCCTGTCAAATCTGAGAGAACACGGTGCTGGTTACAGAACGGTATCGCCTCCTTCAGCACGGCCTGGAGCCTGACACCAGGCTGTGGATGGTCCTGTCAAATCTGATAGAACAAGGAGCTGGTTACAGAACGGTGCCGCCTCCTTCAGCACGGTCTGGAGCCTGACACCAAGCTGTGGATGGTCCTGTCAAATCTGTTATAACAAGGTGCTGGTTACAGAACGGTGCCGCCTCCTTCAGCACGGTCTGGAGCCTGACACCAAGCTGTGGATGGTCCTGTCAAATCTGATAGAACAAGGAGCTGGTTACAGAACGGTGTCGCCTCCTTCAGCACGGCCTGGAGCCTGAAACCAGACTGTGGATGGTCCTGTCAAATTTTATATAACAAGGAGCTGGTTTCAGAACAGTGTCGCCTCACTCAGCACGGCCTGGAGCCTGACACAAGGCTGTGGATAGACCTGTAAAACCTGACATAACAAGGAGCTGGTTACAGAACGGTGTCGCCTCCTTCAGCACGGCCTGGAGCCTGACACCAGGCTGTGGATGGTCCTGTCAAATCTGATATAACAAGGAGCTGGTTACAGAACGGTGTCGCCTCACTCAGCACGGCCTGGAGCCTGAAACCAGACTGTGGATGGTCCTGTCAAATCTGATATAACAAGGAGCTGGTTACAGAACAGTGTCGCCTCCTTCAGCACGGCCTGGAGCATGACACCAGGCTGTGGATGGTTCTGTCAAATCTGATCTAACACGGTGCTGGTTACAGAACAGTGTCGCCACCTTCAGCACGGCCTAGAGCCTGACACCAGGCTGTGGATAGTCCTGTAAAACCTGACATAACAAGGAGCTGGTTACAGAACGGTGTCGCCTCCTTCAGCACGGCCTGGAGCCTGACACCAGGCTGTGGATGGTCCTGTCAAATCTGATATATCAAGGAACTGGTTACAGAGCGTTGTCGCCTCCTTCAGCACGGCCTGGAGCCTGACACCAGGCTGTGGATGGTCCTGTCAAATCTGATATATCAAGGAACTGGTTACAGAGCGTTGTCGCCTCCTTCAGCACGGCCTGGAGCCTGACACGAGACTGTGGATGGTCCTGTCAAATCTGATATAACAAGGAGCTGGTTACAGAACGGTATCACCTCCTTCAGCACAGCCTGGAGCCTGACACCAGGCTGTGGATGGTCCTATCAAATCTGATATAACAAGGAGCTGGTTACAGAACGGCGTCACCTCCTTCAGCACGGCCTGGGGCCTGACACCAGGCTGTGGATGGTCCTGTCAAATCTGATATAACAAGGAGCTGGTTACAGAACGGTGTCGCCTCACTCAGCACGGCCTGGAGCCTTAAACCAGACTGTTAATGGTCCTGTCAAATCTTATATAACAAGGAGCTGGTTACAGAACAGTGTCGCCTCCTTCAGCACGGTCTGGAGCATGACACCAGGCTGTGGATCGTCCTGTCAAATCTGATATAACAAGGAGCAGGTTACAGAACGGTGTCGCCTCCTTCAGCACGGACTGGAGCCTGACACCAGGCTGTGGATGGTCCTGTCAAATCTGATATAACAAGGAGCTGGTTACAGAACGGTGTCGCCTCCTTCAGCACGGCCTGGAGCCTGACACCAGCCTGTGGATGGTCCTGTCAAATCTGATATAACAAGGAGCTGGTTACAGAACGGTGTCGCCTCCTTCAGCACGGCCTGGCGCCTGACACCAGGCTATGGGTGGGCCTGTCAAATCTGATATAACAAGGAGCTGGTTACAGAACGGTGTCGCCTCCTTCAGCACGGCCTGGAGCCTGACACCAGGCTGTGGATGGTCCAGTCAAATCTGATATAACACGGTGCTGGTTACATAACGGTGTCGCCTCTTTCAGCACAGCCTGGAGCCTGACACCAGGCTGTGGATGGTCCTGTCAAATCTGATATAACAAGGAGCTGGTTACAGAACGGTGTCGCCTCCTTCAGCACGGCCTGGAGCCTGACACCAGGCTGTGGATGGTCCTGTCAAATCTGATAGAACACGGTGCTGCTTACAGAACGGTATCGCCTCCTTCACCACGGCCTGGAGCCTGACACCAGGCTGTGGATGGTTCTGTCAAATCTGATATAACACGGCGCTGGTTACAGAACGGTGTCACTTCCTTCAGCACGGCCTGGAGCCTGACACCAGGCTGTGGATGGTCCTGTCAAATCTGAAAGAACAAGGAGCTGGTTACAGAACGGTGCCGCCTCCTTCAGCACGGTCTGGAGCCTGACACCAGGCTGTGGATGGTCCTGTCAATCTGTTACAACAAGGTGCTGGTTACAGAACAGTGTCGCCTCCTTCAGCACGGCCTGGATCCTGATACCAGGCTGTGGATGGTCCTGTCAAATCTGATATAACAAGGAGCTGGTTACAGAACGACGTCACCTCCTTCAGCACGGCCTGGGGCCTGACACCAGGCTGTGGATGGTCCTGTCAAATCTGATATAACAAGGAGCTGGTTACAGAACAGTGTCGCCTCCTTCAGCACGGCCTGGAGCCTGACACCAGGCTGTGGATGGTTCTGTCAAATCTGATATAACAAGGAGCTGGTTACAGAACAGTGTCGCCTCCTTCAGCACGGCCTGGAGCATGACACCAGGCTGTGGATGGTCCTGTCAAATCTGATATAACAAGGAGCTGGTTACAGAACGGTGTCGCCTCACTCAGCACGGCCTGGAGCCTGAAACCAGACTGTGGATGGTCCTGTCAAATCTTATAGAACAAGGAGCTGGTTACAGAACAGTGTCGCCTCCTTCAGCACGGCCTGGAGCCTGACACCAGGCTGTGGATGGTCCTGTCAAATCTGATATAACAAGGAGCTGGTTACAGAACGGTGTCGCCTCACTCAGCACGGCCTGGAGCCTGACACCAGGCTGTGGATGGTCCTGTCAAATCTTATATAACAAGGAGCTGGTTACAGAACGGTGTCGCCTCACTCAGCACGGCCTGGAGCCTGACACCAGGCTGTGGATAGTCCTGTAAAACCTGACATAACAAGGAGCTGGTTACAGAACGGTGTCGCCTCCTTCAGCACGGCCTGGAGCCGGACACCAGGCTGTGGATGGTCCTGTCAAATCTGATATAACAAGGAGCTGGTTACAGAGCGGTGTCGCCTCCTTCAGCACGGCTTGGAGCCTGACACCAGGCTGTGGATGGTCCTGTCAAATCTGATATAACAAGGAGCTGGTTACAGAGCGGCATCGCCTCCTTCAGCACGGCCTGGAGACTGACACGAGACTGTGGATGGTCCTGTCAAATCTGATA
>NW_027309031.1:0-56000 GCF_047496885.1 Scyliorhinus torazame
TGGTTCCCTCACAGGATTTCATAAATTGAAGAATCGGACTAAAGGGAAATGTCAGCATATTCTTAAACTGCTGTCTGAACTGAGTCTGTGTCACGGCGTAAATCGCAGTGTTTGTGCAGCAACTCAAGAGCTGCAACATGAACCCCAATTCCATTACATAATAATCTACCCATACAGTGGTATACCTCAGATAATCCAGCCGGTTCCACATAGAAAAAAACATTAACATTGACCATAACAGGATGAAATTGGCCGAGATAATAAACAGGAACATGATTGATTTCCTCCGGCTCTCCATCTCTGGGTCCCTGGGACTGTCCCCACTGCTGTGAGCCCGGAGTCTCCTGCGGGCCCTGCTGCTCACGACAATGTGTCTGACGGTGAGAACATTGAGCAGCAGAATCAGGGCGAATGGAACACACGGGGTTAGAATGTGGTGGAGGAACTCGACTGTTGTCCAGACCGGAGAGAACGCAACATCCCCTGGGACATGACAAAACCATGGCAGATTCGTCAGCCGATACCCATCTGAGAACATAAAATACCAGAAAATGTTCTTCAAACAGCTCAGAACAGTCGTTGTAGCCAGGACCACAGCCGCCGTTTTCTGGCTGCAATGTTTACTTTTCAGCTTCGGGCAACAAATGGCCACAAATCGATCAAAGGTGAAAGTGACGGTGAACCAGACAGAACAGTCAGTGGCTGCATAAAGCAGGGCGGCGTGGATATTACACACGGGGATGGACCACAGGAAATAAAACTGTTCATTAAAGACAATGGGAATGTGTCTCAATATTAGGTCGAGAATAATGACCAGTAGATCCCCCACTGCCATGGCCACCAGGTAACAAGTCACACATTTGGACAGTCCACAATTTTTTCTCTTCAGGATCATAATTGTGATGAGGTTCACTGTGAGGAAGGGAAGTAGACAATTAAATTATACATCTGGCTGGGGAAGGCGTTCCCAGTTTGATAGAGGTGGTGTTGACTAAGACAAACAGATATGCACAAATACACTCACACACAGATGCACAGAGGCACACATACAGACACGCAGACACAGATACACAAATGCACTGTCACAGACACAGAAATGCAAACTCACACACTCACAAAATCACAGAGACACAAATACATACACTCACAGACACAGAGGCACACATACAAACACAAACACACACACGTATATTTGTACCCACAAATACATTCCACTGCACCCACCCACACACCCAAGAACATGCACACACACCCACACCCACACCCTGGCATGCACTCACGTACCCACACACAAACACCAATGCACACAGAGCCGCACAGACACTCTAAAACTTACCCCCACAAACCCGCAAAATTAGTCCCCCAAACACAAAATGCGCACACATATACTTAAGCACACAAAATCCAAACACACTCAGACATACTACATACGCACACACATACTCCCCCCAAACACACAGCCACTCCCACACACACAAACTCACTCATACACAAAGACCCCGACAGAAACACAAAGACACACATGCATACACATATACAGTCCCCCCACGCACACTCATACTCACACTCTCATACACACCCACATATACACAGAGACCCTCTCACAGAGATTCCCACCGCACACTCACACACAGCAACACGAATATGCACACGCATATGCACAAACACAAACCACCACACGCAAACCCACACATACAAATCCACCCAACCTCACTCACACACATACCCACACACACAAAGACGGAGACATACATACATCCTCACACAAACACCCCCACACGCCCACATACACAGGCGCACACTCGTACCCTCACACACAAAAATGCACCCCCACAAAGACAAACGCATAAACTCTCACATACACACACCCAAACCAAGACGCGCACATACACACACTCAGACACACTCAAATACGCACACATGCAAACCAACACACAACCCCACCCTCTCACTCAAAGACGCTCACACAGGCACACATACACATACACTCCCACTCACACATTTCCACAAACAGGCCCACAGCCACCACTCACACACACAAGAACACACGCACAACCTCACACGTTTACTTACCCACACTCCACCAACTGACCCAAATAGGCGTACACCCTCCACGCACACACAGACCCATTCACACACACATCAGCCGCGCACACACAGAAGCTCACAAGCACACACGCACACCCAAACACGGACACACACACACAGAAACCCCTACACACCCTCTCACACACACATACACATGCTCATACCCACCCGCACACACTCACACTCAAATCCAACCACAGAAACAGACTTACTTTCACACTAAAACACACACCAAAGACACAAGTCCTCACACACACTGACTCTCTCACACACACGCAACCAAACACTTTCTCAAACACAGTCCAAATATACCGCCCACCCACAAACACCTCTTCACACCCAAATACATAGGCACCCGTTCACACAAATCTACGCACATAAACACACACACAGCTACACAATCACCCACACACCTATACACACAGACACACATACATAGACACAACCAAATGCACACACAAACAGGCGCACACACCGGCACACACACTCTCTCACACTCACATATATACATACACTCACACGCCAACACACAAAGACACGCCCACACACCCACGCATACACCCACACATACACACTCTCAGCCGACACACACACCAACAAGCATATGCACAATAATAACCTCATGCACACCCAAATGCGTACACACAAACACCGAAACGCGCACACCAAAGAACATTCATAACCAAATGCCCAGTCACACGTAGACATGAACACGTCCATACAGTCACCCGAACAACCAAACAGACACAACCACATAAGCACACACACACATCGACACCCACGCAAACATGCACACAGACACACAAACACCCACACAGACATACACACACATAAACACACGCAAACACACACAGCCGCACACGCACCGCACATATATGCGCTCACCCACACCCACATACGCAGACACAACCAGACACCCCCGTCACAGAAACATAGTCACAGACACGCACACACATACTCATCAAAACACACCCACACTCAAACACGAAACCACCCGCACCCGCCACCCACACCACACACAAAGATGCAACGACGTCCACGCCACCGCCACATACAACCACCCACACATCCAAACTCACACGCACACTAATATACACTGACACATACACTCAGCCACACACCTATAAACACACAATACACACGAGCACAGGCACACTCTCACACGCACACACCCACAGGCATATCTCCCAATACACACAAACTCATAAACCTGCACACACATCCACCTTCACATCCAGACATATTCAAATGAACACACACATAGCCACACTCACACTCACATATTCATCCGCACAATGACAACCGCGTGTACCATTTCAAATATGCAATGGAGAAATCACAAAGTTTCCTTGGCCAGCGCCTTCCAAGCCCACAACGAATACAGCTCGAAGGACAGGAGCAGCAGATACCTGGGAACCCCACCACCTGAAGGTTCCCCTCCAAGTCACTCACCATGCTGACCTGGACATGTATCGCTGTTCCTTCACTATCGCTCGGTCAAAATCCTGGAACTCCCTCGCTAAAGCACACTGACTGCAACTACACCTCCGTGACTGCACCGGGCCATGTAGACAGCTCGCCACTACCTTCTGAACGGCAACTAGGGGAGATCAGTGAATACTGACATAGCCAGAGATACCCACACCGTCAATGAATAAAAGAACACTGAGTTGCAGACAGGCCGGAAAGGAATGTAGATCAGTTTGGCTGTAAGGAGAGTCTCCATCAGGTTGTGTGGCACCACCATCGCACTAAATAGGAGAGATTTCAAACAGATCGTGCATCTCAAATCTGGGCTTTGATCAGACGCTGTGGGTCATCAGCAGCAGCAGAACTGCAACAACCACAAACTGTAACATCATGGCCGATCATATTGCCCACTCTCCCAATCACATCAATCCTGGGAATCCACCCTGCTTCAATTAGGAGTGCAGGGTAACATGCTCGGAGCAGTGACAGGCAGACCTGACAATGAGGGGCCAACCTGCTGAAGCGACAACGCAGGAGCGACACACTGAGCAGGATAAACAGAGATGTGAAATCCCGCAGATCAGATCTCAACTCAGCAGGCCTGTCACAGAGACTCCTGTGCCTTTATCCTTAGAACCATCGAATTCCTAAAGTACAGAAAAGGCCCATCAAGCCCGCGCCCACCCTCTGCAAAATAACGCTCCCCAGGCCTAGTTCCTCCCCCGCCTCCCCATCCCCATAACCTGACCTGCAGATCCCTGGACACAAAGGGGCAATTCAGCATGTCCAATAAATCTAACGTGCACATCTTTGTTCTGTGGGAACAATCTGGAGCACCCGGAGGAATCCCACACAAGCACTGGGAGAAGGTACAAAACCCACACCGCAACCCAATGCCGGGATTGAAGCCGGAATCATGGCGCTGTGAGGCAGCCAGCCTACCTATTTAGGAGCCCTTTTCCTTGTTTTTAATGACACCGTTTTGTTGAACAAGGAGCCTCCGCAGTCTTGTTTCAAACACCTCAGTTTTATGGTCACCATGGCTGAGACGGGCTTTAGGGTTTCGATGTTGAGATCATAAATCGCTAACGACTCCTCCTCATCCCGGCGTGAGGCTCCAGGTCGTGTTGAAGAAGGTGACACCTTTCTGTAACCGCCTCCTTGTTGAATCAGGGTCGCATAACACTTTGCTCCTGGGTTCAGTGTAGGTTTGAATTGTACTGGATCGGCGACTTCACAGAAAGACACAATCTCTCAATGCAGAAGAGGCCCTTCGGCCCATCAATTCTGCACCGACGCGGGAGGAACACCTGACCAAACCACCTAATCCTGTTTACCAGCACATGACGCATAATCTTGGATGATGTGACTTGCCAAGTCCACACCAAAATACATCTTCAAGAAGGTGAAGGAACCCGCCCCTACCACCCTCACAGGCAGTGTTTTCCAGTCCATTCCCACCTTCTGGGTAAAACGGTATTCCTCACAACACAGACGCCCTGACCTTTACCTTGAGCTTAAGTCCCTTTGTGACTGACTCTTCAACTAAGAGGACCAGCTCCTCCCGAGCCACCCTGTCCATACTCCTCAATCTAGTACACCTCGATCAGGTCGCCGCTTAGTGGTCTACTCCAGCGAAAACAATGCAAGCCTATCCAAACCCGCGCCATAACTTAAATGTTCTACCCCAGGCAACAACCTGATGAATCTTCTCTGCACCCTCGTCAGTGCAATTACGTCATTCTAGCAATGTGACGACCAGAACTGCACACAGTACTCCATCCATCTGTGGCCTCACCAAAGCTCTGCACATCTCCAACATGAACTCCCTGGTTAGTGAAGCATTCTTATGAAACCCCAGGTGGGCCGGGCAGAGCCGCTTCATCTGCCTCACTACGGCGCGTCCCTTCCCTGCAGCATCTGCTCCATTTGTTTGTCATGTTGCAGGGCCACATACTCTGTAACTAAAGCTCCCTACCTCATCTAGAGCTGGATGAACAAATCCTCTGTCCTCCCTGAATGTGTGCAGCAGTTCACAACACAACCTCCAGGTACCCATCCACAGAACCTCCACTAACCTTTCAATAACAGAACTGGACAAGTAATGACAATTAACTCATTTTCAAATTCACCGGGAATGGTATCAATTGATAGGTGAGTAGGTGGAGAATTGCAATCACAGAATGGGAATATTGATATTGAGATGTGGCTGGACTGAGAACCAATGTGGATCAGTGGAAACAGGGGAAACAGGTGACGGGATTGGGTGAGAGTTAGGATATGGACAGCAGAGTTGTGGTTGAGCTGCGATTCATGACGATTTGTAACAGGAATTATGTGAGGAGAACATCATTGGCATTGCCGAGCCTGGATTTAACAACTACACAGGTGGTGGTCTATTCTGCAGCTGAAATGAAGCAGTGCCGGCGATGGCAAGTGGGCAGGATTGGGAATGGAGAGAACGTCGGGATATAAACCTTTCAGTCTCAAAGGGAGTGCGGAGTGGGGAACAACACCCGTTATCAGGCAGAGCGCTAACTGTAGCCAATGGATAGGGATTGGCATACTGACTGGAATTGAAGAACTTGGATTCAGTCTTTCCAAGATATAAATAACGAGAGCGAAAATACACTTAAAGTGGTTTCTGCAATAAATACCTGGACAGGAAGACTTACCAGGGGCACCAACAATAGCCAGGAGCGGATAATAACCCGCTTGAATAATCAGCGTTACGCCTTCAATCCGCCATAATAAATTACTAGAAGTAATAAAGTAAAGACCTTCAGATAAACTCTTGTCCATTAATATAGCGTTCCGAGCGATTGTTCTCAGATTCTGCTCCATCCTCTCGGTCTCTCTGGAGCCGCTGATCTCTGTCAGTGTTGGAGTTGATGCGCCCGCTGACAGTTTGGGATAAACACATTGAAATGAATCGCTTATAAATAGAAGACGGGAACCCTCCAGCGACACAATTAGGATCCCTCGGGACTGGCATTAATTACAGACGCTGAACAAACAGGGTCAGTTAACCCCTTTCAGTCCAACACTTTTTATAGATGCGCATTTTGATTGCAATGGACAAGGTTGGGCCGAAGGGCCTGTCTCCATGCCGTAGATTCTATGATTCCATATCGCAATGAAGTAGAAGATTATCCGGGTCTAGATTGGCTGTGTGAGGGTGACTGAGGGATGGAATGTTCCAAATAGTGGAAACACTGACGTGATATTGAATCCTCATTGATAAATGAGTGGTTCCAGGGGATTGGAGAATTATTAATGTCCCATCCTGTTTATAAAATGAGAGAGAGAGAGAGAGAGAGAGAGAGAGAGAGGGCAGCACGGTAGCATTGTGGATAGCACAATTGCTTCACAGCTCCAGGGTCCCAGGTTCGATTCCGGCTTGGGTCTCTGTCTGTGCGGAGTCTGCAAATCCTCCCCGTGTGTGCGTGGGTTTCCTCCGGGTGCTCCGTTTTCCTCCCACAGTCCAAAAGATGTGCAGGTTAGGTGGATTGGCCATGATAAATTGCGCTTAGTGTCCAAAATTGCCCTTAATGTTGGGTGGGGTTACTGGGTTATGGGGATAGGGTGGGGGTGTGGGCTTGGAGAGGGTGCTCTTTCCAAGAGCCGGTGCAGACTCGATGGGCCGAATGGCCTCCTTCTGCACTGTAAATTCTATGTAAAATCTATGTAAACCCTGGCGTGGCAGAGAAGCCAGTATAATGTGAGCAATGAGGCGATTTCTCGAGGTCAGAATGGGGACAGGAATATTATTTCTCGGCGTGAAGATGGTGCAATGAGTGAGCAGAAGTCGGGCTAACATCGGAAAAAATCACATAATCTGTCCTAAATGTACTGATTTTTCAAAATGACGAGAGGATTGATGGAGGAACTGGTTTTAATTTCTGTAATTGTAATATCTTGATAGACGGGAAACCACGAGATGGATTAATGAATGAGCGATTTATTTAACGTGCACACTAGATAGGGAATGAGATAAAAGCTACCAGGATACAAGGCTCCAAACTCCAACTGGCGGGAAATCCGCTCGACGCCCGCCGTGCCTCCTCTCATCCCATTGGCCGAACGAGTCCAAATACCTCGGGGAGCTTGTCCCTTAAACTGGCAGGCCAGCACATTCCTCCCCTTCATATTCCTGATGAACATTCTCAAATAACAAGCGAGCTATTGACAAAATGCACAACACACGTCTCTCAAAACAGTCTCTTTCGAGTCAGTCAGTCAGTGGACAGGTTAATCCTCTGGCAGTCACGAGATTGACTGGCGGGTGCTTCAGCAGTGGAGGTGACGGGTGTGTTGGCGCTGAGTGGGCAGACTCTCGATAGGCGAAGATGTGTCCATTCAGGTGGTTTCCCTGCCCCCTTCCGACCGGAACACTACTGGGTTGATCCTCGGTGCAGCTTGCAGCAACATGACTTTCATTCACGTCCATCTCACTGGGGAGCCTCCGAGCGCCAGGTGGCTCCACTTGCTCGGTGTCTGGATCAATCCTCCTTCAGTGGTCCAGCTTTGTTTTTTAACACTCTCCCCCAAACGTTTTCCCCGTCGGACACTGGTCCTATTTTGGTCCCGACCGGTCCCGGATCCAGCACCGAAATTTTTAATGTAAACTAAATGACCCAGTACAAATGTCCTTTCTGCTTTCCTGGAATTGTTGTGTCTTTTCCGTTCATTCTGTACGGCCTCCAACTTCCTCAAACAACTTGAAAATATACGATTCATTCGTGTACTGATGCGTCTGCCCATCAGCAGCTCGGCGGTTATAGTGTGTGTGGGAGTGGGAGTATTGTGAGTAAGGACCGAGCCAATCTGATTTACAAAGGGGCTGAAGACTGTTGTTTCCTGATAGCCTTGACGATTCGAAGTCTCTATCAGCAGATTCATTTGAAGCAGGGTGGCACAGAGCTTTTCAAACGTGTTCGATGATGTTGGTCCTCATAAATGATTGGGATTCTTCACTTGTCAAAGCAGTCCCGTTAACTGAGACCAGAACCTCAGGTAACCCAAGGCTGGAGAATGTCTGTCGCAACGTTTATGCTGCCACCGATTAGGTTGTTGTCATCGTTTCTCGCATTGCCAAACACTTGGACTGAGCATCTCGAATAAACAAGGACATGGGACCGATCAAAGGGCCACCAATGTCGATGTACTGTCTCACCTCGGGGTGATCTGGTCACTCCCCGAAACGCATAAGGCCGCAGATGGCGAGCATTGCTGCACTGGACACACTGTTTGAGCAGGGTCTCCAGGTCAATGTCCATCCCAGGACAGTACCAGTAACTGCGTGTGCGCATCATCATTTTTTTCATCCCAGGATGGATGCAGGGTGCTCCTGTAACAATAGCGTCCAAGTGGGAGTGAGAACGGCCACCCGAGATCCCCATAACACGCCGTGTTCATAACAACTCATCCTTTCTTATCTGAAAGGGTCGCAGTAATTCAGCCCTATTATCACACGGCCAACCGTAGACTCATAGAAGCATAAAATTTACAGTGCAGAAGGAGGCCATTCCGCCCATCGAGTCTGCACCGGTTCTTGGAAAGAGCATCCTATTGAAGCCCACGCCTCCACCCTATCCCCGTAACCCAGTAACCCCACCTAACGTTTTTGGACATGCAAGGCAATTTATCATGACCAATCCACCTAACCTGCACATCTTTGGACTGTGGGAGGAAACCGGAGCTCCCGGAGGAAACCACGCAGACACGAGGAGAACGTGCAGACTCCGCACAGACAGTGACCTAATGCGGGAAACGAATCTTGGGACCCTGGAACTGTGAAGCAACTGTGCTAACCACTGTGCTACCACGCTGCCCACCATGCCGGACCATGTGCTTCATTCGAGTTATAAACGGTTTATTTTGTGTTCAAAGTGTTATCAGCCTCACTGATCCTGGAAAAGTAGAAAAGAAGTGCAAAGCAGGAACGTTCTCCTGCGGCACCGGTGGGGGGGGGGGGGGGGGCGGGGGGGGGGGTTGGTTGGACTCTGAGGTAGAGAAAGAACTTTCAAAGTGTCCGCATTCAAAACGTGGGTGCCCGGCCAATGTTGAAACGTATTCCTTCAGATTTCTAACTGTAGAGCCGAGCGTAGGAATTTGACTGAAGATACGGCGGGAGTGGGGGGGGGGGGGGGGGGGTTGGGATATCAGGGAGAGTAACCTTATCCTCCCAAAACAATTCCACCAGGGCTTGGTGACCAGTAACAACTCTGAAATATAGTCAGCGACCTATTGGTGGATCTTCGAACTCGCACGGCCAGTCTCTGGCAATATGCTTGTTCAGCAGTTAATGTCCTCGAGGAATCGGTAACAGGCTTTTCCGCACAATCTTTCACCGTATGGACCGGGACCGCCCCTATTCCACAAGAGGGCATGTCACAGGTGAGGATTATCTGTTTTGATGGGTCAATGTGGAACAAGAGACTGGATGACTGTTGAGCTCCTTTAACCTGTTCAAACGCTTCTTTCGGATGTTGTTCCCAATACCAGGAGAACCTGGGAGCGAGGAGCACCCCCCCCCCTCCGCACCTCTTCCCCAGCCTCCGACACCGAGCGTCCTCATCTCCAACCCTGAGATTTTTCCGGAACATGTGTGGTGCATAAATCAAAGCAGCAGCACATTTATAATCAGAAGTCGGTGTATTTTGTTCCAGGCTGCATTGATCTGTTTAAAAAGCAGCTTATGCCACATGTTTGCTTTCTGGGCTCGCGCTGCGGAAACGCCAGTTCGATTCCAGCTCTGTACAATAAGTGACCTGTCACACTTTGTCAATTACTCACTACCTAAATGGAGGAAAAGAGCATTAACGATTATCTATTATACATTTTTTGAAATTTCGGAACAAGATTGTTTACGCAGGCAAATTGATTCATCCATTTTTTTCCCCGTGATGCGCTGTTCCCCAGATCTCCAAGAACAGTCAGGTAGTTCGAAAGCATCCAGGACCAAGCAGTGTGCTTGATTGCTCCTCCTGCCACAAGCATTCAATCCCTCCGCCACAGCCATCCCAAAATGCACCGCAATAACTCAACAAAGTTCCTAACCTAGAAAGAGATCAGAAAAGATTTGCTGGGCTGCTACCGGACTTGATGTTTTGAATTAAACGGAGCGATTGGAAAGACTTGAACATTTTTCTTGGAGACGAGGGTTGATCAATATAGAAAGGAAATTAAGGGGCAATTTCGTGTGGCCAGTCCACCTACCCTGCACATCTTTGGTTTTGGGGGAGAAACCCACGCAAAACCGGGGAGAATGTGCAAACTCCACACGGACAGTGACCCAGAGATGGAATCGAACCTGGGACCTCGGCGCTGTGAGGCAGCAGTGCTAACCACTGGGCCATCCTGCTGTCCCTATTTGTCATTCTAACGGTGGAATGAATCATGTAAATTCTGCTTCAGAGGAAACTGGATCTAAGGTATTTCTAACCATGAATCCTTGAAGATAGAAACAATGTGCTTGCTGCAGTAAGGTGGAAGGGAGTGGTGTGCAATATACTCCAGCATTAAACACTCTCACCCCCTTTCTCTCTTTACCATTCTCCTTTATTCTGTTTCTGTTTTGTTTCTATTGATATCGTGTGAAGATTTGATTAGCTGTGGGTCTCTTAAGCAAGATATTCTTCTACATTTTTTCCAGGCAGGCACAATCTGCGACTTTGTTGCTTTTTGCAATCACAGCAAACATGATGAATAATTGGAAATTCACAACACCGAAGGAGGCTCTTTGTTCCACAATTACTGTGCCTGTGCCCATTATTACTATTCTACAGATACAGGGTCAGATTATTGAAGACAAGAGTTGGGACGTCTTGCTGAAGTTCTACAGGACATTGGGAAGGACACACTTGGAATACAATGTACAGTTCTGGTCACCCCCAATATAGAAAGGAAATAATTAACCTAGAAAGAGATCAGAAAGGATTTCCTGGGCTGCTACCGGACTTGATGTTTTGAATTATACGGAGCGATTGGATAGAATGGAACATTTTTCTTGGAGACGAGGGTTGATCTTGACGTCGGCTATATAATAATGAGGGGCATAAATATAGTAGATTTTCCCAAGGTTAGTGGAATCCAAAACTAGAGGGCATGGGTTTAACGTGAGAGGGGAGAGATTCAAAAGGGTCCAGAGAGACAATTGTTTCACACAGAGGGTGTTGAGTGTCTGGAACGAGCTGGCAGAGGCAGTAATGGAGGCGTCAACAATTCTGCCTTTTAAAAGCATTTACATAATCATATGGAGGAGGTAGGTACAGAGGAATATGACCAATGTGGGTAATTGGACAGGCTTTGTGTAGTAAAAACTGGGCGGCATGGCCACGTTAGGCCGAAGGGCCTATTTCCACGCTGTAAACTTCTATGACCCTATGACCTGTCCCACCTTCCAGATCTGTGTCGCTGCAGATTCGAGCACATCATCTAATGTCCAAATCGGTTTGAAATTTTGCTGTGGGTGTCTGCCTCGATTTTTCTTATCGACAGTGAACTCTGAGGGAATGAAAGTGTCTGAGGATCAGGCAGCAACTGACATTGAGGCAGAAGCTCAGCTGTGATCAAACTGAATGTTGTGGTAGTAGTGAGTGGTCGTGTCGTCTCTCAATGTTATAATTTGCTATTAGTTCCAGTTGGCACAGCACTCTCAGCTCGCAGTTGTATATAACTGCGAGATAAGATTGATAAGTTACATCTTTCGAATAATGATTTCAATGTCCTGGGATATATTTCAATTATCTGGTCTGCTCTGCCTGTGAGATTGGTGGAGGCAGATACAACAGTGGCTTTCAAATGTCAATGTGAGAAACAACAGCAATGAAATGCATGCCTTTTGGGAAAAGGTCGATCGAGTGGGATTCAATGATCCGCTAATCTAAAGAGCCTATGAGGTTAAACGGAATAAATGTCCTCCTTCGGTACTTCATGCACTTTTAAGTTTTTGGTCTCGTCTGGCTGTGAGATGATATGCACCAACATCTGGAGTTTCCCGTCAATGTTACCCACCACGGCGAGTATGATCACGGTAATCCTTTATATACAATGTGCCCATATCTAAAACAACGTCAGCTTTAGCTCACTGGTTACTTCACAGCGCCAACTTAATTATAAGTTCGAACCTGCCTCAAACATGTGTGTTGCATCAATAAAAGCAGCAGCACATTTATAATTAGAAGTAGGTTCATTTTGTTTAGAGGTTGCATTGATCTGTTTTGAAAAGAGACTTGTGCCACGTGCTTACTTTCTGATCTCACACTGCGGAAACCCAAGTTCGATTCCTGCTCTGTATGATATCTGACCTGTCACACTCTTTCAATTAATCACAACCTAAATGCAGGAAAAGAGCGTGGAAGATTATCGATTGTACATTTTGTTAAATTTCGGAACAAGATTGGTTACGCAGGCAAATTGATGAATCCATTCTTTTCCACGTGAAACGCTGTTCCCCAGATCTCCAAGAACACTCAGGGAGTTCGAACGCATCCCGTACCAAGCAGTGCGCTTGATTGCTCCTCCTGCCACAGACATTCAATCCCTCCGCCACAGCCAACCCTAAATACACCGCAATAACTCAACAAAGTTCCTCGGGCAATTGTTCCTTCGGCAGTACCTTACAGACGTACGACCACAAAGATTTTGAAAAACTAGACAAGCCCCTACTTTGGACAATCCCCAACTGGATCTTACCTTCAAATCACTCACCACTCCCACTAGGAACCATATTAACGTTCCTTCACGGTAACGGCGAAAACAATAATGTTGCTTCCTCCGTAAAGTCACGTTCGGTGTACTCAAACCACAACGGCCTGCAACGCTTCAATAAAGCAGCTATCCACCACCTTCTGAAGGGCAGCTAGGGATGGACAATAAATTCCGTCCGAACCAGCAACTCTCACGTCCAGTGAAAGTTATCTTCTTAATGCATTGGTGCTTTGAATTGCTTGGGCCTGGGATGAACTGTTCTCCATTCTTGAAACAAAAATATAGGGTACCCAATTCATTTTTCCCAATTAAGGCGCAATTTAGCGTGACTAATCCACCTACTCTGCACATAATTGGGTTGTGGGGGCATAACCCACGCAAACACAGGGAGAATGTGCAATCTCCACACAAAGAGTGACCCAGAGCCGGGATCGCACCTGAGAACACGACGCCATGAGGCAGCAGTGCTAGCCACTGCGCAACCGTCCTGCCCTTGTTTGTAATTCTAACGGCGGAATGAATCATGTAAGGGGACTCCGACGCCGAAATTGTGTTCAGTGATTGGCCAGAGAATCCGGTTTTACTCCAAAATCGTGTGTAACCTCCCTCACCACCCCGGACCATCCCTCACCAGACCCTCGACCCCCGCCGAAGTCGACCTGTCACAGGAACGGCTACCCCGCCCCCCCCAACCCCACAGACTGCGGCACCGTCTGCAACCGCCACGCCAGGAAAGTCGAGAGGACACGTGTCCCTCGCCATCGTGAAGTCGGCCCATCGGAGGCGGAGCATCGGGGGAGGGCCTCAGCTGATGTTCAGAGGCTGTCCTAACGGCGTACGTTGTTTTTGAGGGGTTGGAGCATGCGCAAAACTTGTGCTTCAGAGGAAACTGGATCGAAGGTATTTCTAAGAGCATGAATCCTGGAAGATAGAAACAATGTTCTTGCTGCAGTAAGGTGGAAGGTAATGGTGTGCAATGTATCCAGCAGTAAACGCTCTCTCCTCCTTTCTCTCCTTACCACTCCCCTTTGTTTCTCTTTTGTTTCTCTTGGCATCGGGTGAAGATTTGATTTGCGGTGGGTCTCTTGAGCAAGACATTCTTCTACATCTTATTCCAGTCAGACACGTTTTGCGACTTTTTTGCTTTTTACACGACTGTAAACATGATGAATAATTGGAAATTCACAACACAACTCTTTGTTCCACAATTACTGTGTCTGTGCCCATTGTTACTATTATACAGATACATGGTCAGAAATTGAATACAGGATATGGGACGTCTTGTTGAAGCTGTACAAGACATTGGGAAGGACACGATTGGAAGACTGTGTACAGTTCTGGTCACCGTAATATAGAAAGAGGGCGGAAAAGATTTGCTCGGCTGCTTCCGGTCTTGAAAATTTGAGTTATAAGGAGCGGCTGGATAGACTGGAACATTTTTCTTGAAGGCTAGAGGTGATCTTCACAACGGATATAAAATAATGAGGGGCATAGATAAGGTAGATTTTCCCCAAAGGTACTGGAATGCAAAACTAGAGGGCATAGGTTAAAGATGAATGAGGAGAGAAACAAAAGGATCCAGAGGAACAATTGTTTCACACAGAGGGTATGAGTGTCTGGAACGAGCTGGCAGAGGCGGTAGTAGAGGCATCTACATTGTTGCCTTACAGAGACAGTTACAGAGACAGATACAGATACAGTTACAGAGACAGTTACAGAGACAGAGACAGATACAGAGACAGATACAGAGACAGTTACAGAGACAGATACAGAGACAGATACAGAGAATGTTACATAGACAGTTACAGAGACAGATACAGAGACAGTTACAGAGACAGTTACAGAGACAGATACAGAGACAGATACAGAGACAGTTACAGAGACAGTTACAGAGACAAATACAGAGTCAGTTACAGAGACAGTTACAGAGACAGTTACAGAGACAGTTACAGAGACAGATACAGAGACGGATACAGAGACAATTACAGAGACAGATACAGAGACAAATACAGAGTCAGTTACAGAGACAGTTACAGAGACAGTTACAGAGACAGATACAGAGACAAATACAGAGTCAGTTACAGAGACAGTTACAGAGACAGAGACAGTTATAGAGACAGATACAGAGACAGTTACAGTGTACGGTGTATCTAAATGTGGGGAATTGTTTACATAGACTCTGTTTACAACAGCATAGGGTTCACATAAACACTGCCTACTGTAGTGCACTGTTTACATAGACTCTTATTACAGCAGGTTACGGTTTTTAAAAACGTTCTCCTGTAGGGCACTGTTTACATAGACTCCGCTTACAGCAGTGCACGGTTTCACAGACACTGTTGACTGAAGGACACTGTTTTCAAAGAATCTGTTTACAGCAGAGTACGGTTTACGTCGGCACTGTTTACTGTAAGGCGCTGTTTACATAATCGCTGTTTGCCGTGGTCTCCGGTTTACATTAAGACAGTTCACTGTCGGGCAGTTTTTACATGGACTTTGTTTACAGCAGTATACGACTTAATAAACTCTGTTTAATTTAGGGCACTGCTCAAATTGACTTGTTTACTGTGGTGTACGGTTCACATAAATCCTGGTTATTGTAGGGCACTGTTTACATTCACTCTGTTTACAGTAGTTTACATTTTACACAAACACTGTTTACAGAAGGAACACATTTACATATACTCTGTTTACAACTTTGTACGATTTACAGACGCACTGTTTACTGTAGGGCACTGTTTACATAGACTCTGTTTACAGAAGCATATGGTTTACTTTCACCCTGTTTGCTGTCGGGCACTGTTTCTATTCGACTCTGTTACTGTACGGCACTGTTTAAATTTTGGTTACTGCAGTGCACTGTGTACATAGTCTTTGTTTATAGCAGTGTACATTTTACATATGCACGGTTTACGGTAGGGCATGTTTGCACAGACTCTGTTTACAGTAGTGCACAGTTTACGTAAACACTGCTTCCTGTAAGGTTCTGTTTACACACACTCTGTTTACATTAGTACACGGTTTACTTTCATTCTGTTTACTGCAGGGCATTGTTCACATAGGCTCTGGTGACAGCAGTGTACGGTGTATCCAAATGTAGGACATTGTTTCCATAGACTCTGCTCACAACAGAATGCGGTTTACATAAACACTGCTTACTGTAGTGCACTGTTTACATAGACTCTTATTACAGCAGGGTACTGTTTTCAAAAACTTTTTACTGCAGGACACTGTTTACATAGAATCTGTTTACAGCAGAGTACGGTTTACGTCGGCACTGTTTACTGCAAGGCGCTGTTTACATAATCGCTGTTTGCCGTGGTCTCCGATTTACATTAAGACATTTCACTGTAGGGCAGTTTTTACATGGACATTGTTTACAGCAGTATACGACTTAATAAACTCTGTTTAATTGAGGGCACTGTTCAGATAAAGTTGTTTACTGTGGTGTACGGTTCACAGAAGTACTCTCTCCCTCTCAGTCTCTCTCCCTCTCAGTCTCCCTCTCCCTCTCAATCTCTCTCCCTCTCAGTCTCTCTCTCCCTCTCAGTCTCTCTCACCCTCTCAGCCTCTCTCACCCTCTCAGTCTCTCTCCCTCTCAGTCTCTCTCCCTCTCAGTCTCTCTCTCCCTCTCAGTCTCTCTCCCTCTCAGTCTCTCTCTCCCTCTCAGCCTCTCTCACCCTCTCAGTCTCTCCCCCTCTCTCAGCCTCTCTCACCCTCTCAGTCTCTCTCTCCCTCTCAGCCTCTCCCCCTCTCAGTCTTTCACTCTCTGTCTCTCTCACCCTCTCAGTCTCTCTCCCTCTGTCTCTCTCCCTCTCTCTCACCCTCTCATTCTCCCTCACCCTCTCAGTCTCTCTCGCCCTCTCCTCACCCTCTCAGTCTCTCACCCTCTCCGTCTCTCTCCCTCTCAGTCTCTCTCACCCTCGCAGTCTCTCTCCCTCTCAGTCTCTCTCTCCCTCTCAGTCTCTCTCCCTCTCAGCCTCCTCTCTCCCTCTCAGTCTCTCTCTCCCTCTCAGTCTCTCTCACCCTCTCAGTCTCTCTCACCCTCTCAGTCTCTCTCCCTCTCAGTCTCTATCACCCTCTCAGGCTCTCTTCCTCTCAGTCTCTCTCAGTCTCCCTCACCCTCTCAGTCTCTCTCCCTCTCAGTCTCTCTCTCCCTCTCAGTCTCTCTCACCCTCTCAGCCTCTCTCACACTCAGTCTCTCTCTCCCTCAGTCTCTCTCCCTCTCAGTCTTTCTCACCCTCGCAGTCTCTCTCCCTCTCAGTCTCTCTCTCCCTCTCAGTCTCTCTCCCTCTCAGCCTCCTCTCTCCCTCTCAGTCTCTCTCTCCCTCTCAGTCTCTCTCACCCTCTCAGTCTCTCTCCCTCTCAGTCTCCCTCACCCTCTCAGTCTCTCTCCCTCAGTCTCTCTCTCCCTCTCAGTCTCTCTCACCCTCTCAGCCTCTCTCACACTCTCAGAGAGAGAGGTGAAGATTTATAGAGAGAGAGATAGATAGCGATACACAGAGAGCGAGCAAGAGAAAGAGAGAGATTCAGAAGAAGAGAAAGAGTGAGTGAGTGAGATAGAGAGAGACACATGTAGAGAGATATATAGAGAGTGATATAAATATAGAGTGAGATACAGAGAGCGCGAGGTACAGAGATATATATCGAGAGAGAGATATAGTTCCAGAGAGATACAGAGAAAGACATAGAGACACGCAGAGAGAGGTACAGAGAGAGAGATGAACAGACAGATACAGAGAGAGATACAGGGAGCGAGATACCGACAGCGATATAGAGAGAGATACCAAGCAGAGAGATACAGAGAGAGATATACAGAGATGTACAGAAAGAGAGAGAGTGAGAAAGGTACAGCGGGTGTGATAGAGATAGAGATAGAGAGAGACAGATACAGAGAGACAGAAAGAGAGAGACAGCAGAGAGAGATACAGAGATATAGAGAAAGAGAGAAAGAGAGACGCAGATATGTATAGAAAGAGAGAGAGAAAGAGAAAGAGAAAACGAGCCAGAGAGAGGGAGAGACAGAAAGAGAGAGAAATAAAGAGCGAGAGATAGAGTGAGATATTCGGAGAGAGCTGTTACGGAGAGATAGCCAGATAGAGAGTTGCAGCGAGGATGATAAGGAGAACGATACTGAGAGAGCGAGACACAGACAGCGTAATACAGAGAGTGAGATATTGAGAGGGACGTAGACATACAGAGTGAGATGCTGAGATAGAGCGATGCGGAGAGAGACATGCAGAGAGATATATACAGGGAGAACGATACCGGGAGAGGTATCGAGAGAGAGATTACAAAGCAGAGCGATTCAGAGAGATATATACAGAGAGAGAGGGGCACAGAGGGAGAGATATATACATCGAGAGAGTGCGTGACTGGGACAGAAAGAGAGAGGCACAGAGAGACAGAAAGAGAAAGACAGTGGAGAGCGAGAGAAACAGCAGGGGGAGAGAGATACAGAGAGAGATACATTGAGAGAGATACAGAGAAATAGATACAGGGAGAGAGAGATGCAGCTATATATAGAGAGAGATAAAGAGAGAGAGAGAGAGAGAGAGAGTTACAGAGAGAGATACAGATAAAAATATAGAGTCATGCATTGAGAGACATGCAAAGAGAGAGATTCACATACAGAGATACAGGAAGAAAGATAGAGGGAGCGAGATACAGAAAGCGATACAGAGAGAGGCACCGAGAGAGTGAGATACAAAGCATAGAGATACAGTGCGAGATACATAGAGTTATACAGAGAGAGAGGGAAAGAAAAGTACAGAGGGCGAGACAGAGAGAGGCGCCGAGAGAGTGAGATACCAAGCAGAGAGATAACGTGCGAGATACACAGAGTTATACAGAGAGAGGGGGAAAGAAAAGTACAGAGGGCGAGACAGAGAGAGAGAGACGGAGAGACAGAGAGCCAGAGATAAAGAGGGAGATATACAGAGGAACGGAAAGAAAGAGAGAGGATACACAGAGTTACGGGAGAGATACAGCGCAGGAGAGAGATGCAGAGAGAATGATACATTGAGGGGGAAACAGAGACATAGGTACAGAGAGAAAGCGATGCATATATATATATAAATATAAATATATAAGTCTATATATTTAGAGAGGGAGAGAAAGGGGGTTTAGATGGAGAGAGCGAAAGAGAGAGGGAGGTAGAGATAGATACCGAGAGAGATGGAGAGAGTTACAGAGAGAGAGGGGGATCCAGTGAGAGAGATAAATGGAGGTATAAAAAGAGAAAGAGAGCTACAGAGACAGAGCTACAGAGAGAGAGATACAGAGAGCGAGAGCGAGACTGAGACGGATACAGAGATACGCATACAGAAAAATAGAGACAGAGAGACATAGAGAGAGAGATGCATGGAGACATATATATGTATATATATATATATATATATAGAGAGAGAGAGAGAGAGAGAGAACGATACAGAGATGGATGCATAGAGAGAGGTATAGAGAGAGATATACAGGGAAATCTCGTGAGGGATACAGACATATATATACCGAGAGCGAGAGAGAAATTGAGCTGCAGAGAGAGAGACACAGAGATTGAGATACAGAGAAAGAGATAAAGAGAGAGATGCAGAGAGACAGAAAGAGAGACAGCGGAGCAGCGAGAGGCACACAGAGAGATACAGAGAGAGAGAGAGATACATCGAGCGATATAGTGAGAGAGATACAGGGAGATACACAGACAGATATATATATATATATATATATATAGAGAGAGAGAGAGTTAGAGACAGATATACAAAGAGAGATATACAGAGAGAGCTTGATACAGGGAGACAACGAGCTAGAGATACAGCGAGAGAGAAAGCGAGAACGATATAGAGAGCGAGATACAGAGAACGCGAGATACAGAGAGAGATATATAGAGAGATATACCGATACAGAGAGAGATACAGAGAAAGGTACAGAGTCATGCAGAGAGAAATGCAAAGTGAGGGATACAGAGAGAGAGATACACAGACAGAAATACAGAGAGAGAGATTCAGGGAGTGAGATACGGAGAGCGATGCAGAGAGAGGTACCGAGATAGAAATACCAAGCAAAGAGATACAGAGAGAGAGATACAGAGAGAGAGATACAGAGAGAGAGAGAGAGAGAGATGCACAGAGAGTGAGATACAGAGAGAGCGAGATACAGAGAGGGAGATGTAGAGATAAATATAGAAAGAAGTACAGACAAAGATAGAAGGACATAAATATATATTTATATCTATAAATATATAGAGAGAGAGGTACAGATAGAGAAATGGAGAGAGATGTACAGGGAGAGATATAGAGAGGAATATATAGAGATAGATAGAGACAGCGAGAGAGATAAATAGAGCTACACAGAGAGATACAGCGATTGAGATGCAGAGTAAAAGATACAGAGAGATAGAGACAAAGAGAGCGTGACAGAAAAACAGCGAGATACACGCAGAGAGATAGAAGGAGAGAGAGAGAGATGCAGCGAGAGATGCAGTGAGAGAGATAGAGAGGAATGGATTCAAAGAGAGATGCACAGAGATATATACAGTAAGAGATAGAGACATAGATATATACAGAGAGAGATACAGAGAGATATATTCAGACGCAGAGAGATATAGAGGAGGTTTCAGAGAGGGGTGGGAGGGAGAGAATGATAGAGAAAGAGAAAGAGAGTGTGAGAAATACAGAGAGAGGCACACTGAGGGCTTGAGACAGACACGCAAAAAGAATGATACAAGTGAGAGGCACAGGGAGCGAGATTCAGAGAGCGATACAGAGAGAGGTACCGAGACATAGACATCAAGCAGAGTGAGACAGAGATATATACAGAGAAATACAGAGAGAGAGGGGGAGGTAGAAAGGGAGATACATATATATGGAGAGAGATATAGAGAGTCAGAAAGAGAGGGAGGCAGTGGATAAGCAGAGATGCAGGGAAAGAGATATAGCGGGGGGGGGGGGGGGGTGGAGGAGGGGGGGGTAGAGAAAAGCAGAGAGATGCTTTGGGAGAGGTGCAGAGGTATAGACACACGCAGAGAGTGATGCAGATATATATGTATATATATATATATATAGAGAGAGAGAGAAGTAGAGAGACACATATCGACTGAGATGCAGAGAGCGCGTGAGAGAGATACAGAGAGAGATATACAGAGAGCGAGAGTGAGACAGAGACGGATACAGAGAGAAACATACAGAGAACGCGAGATACAGAGAGACAGGTATCGAGAGAGATATAGAGATACAGCGAGAGGTACAGAGAAAGATATAGAGTCATGCATAGAGAGACATGCAGAGAGAGAGATTCAGAGAGAGATACACTGGCAGTAATACAGAGAGAGAGATTGAGGGAGTGACATACGGAGAGTGATACAGAGAGAGGTTCCGAGAGAGAGATGCCAAGCAGAGAGATACAGAGAGAGATACAGAGATATACAGAGAGAGGTACAGAGGGCGAGATACAGAGAGAGAGAGAAATACAGAGATATACAATGCGAGAGCTCCGGGGATATAAAGATAAATACAGGGTTGAGAGAGATAACCAGAGCTACACAGATAGAGATGCCGAGATTGAGATGCAGAGTCAAAGATACAGAGAGATAGAGACAAATAGAGCGTGACAGAGGAACAGCGAGAGATACATAGAGAGTTATACGGAGAGAGAGATACAGCGAGCGATACAGTGGGAAAGATAGAGAGGTATAGATACAGAGAGAGATGCACAGAGATATATATAGTAAGAGATAGAGACATAGATATACAGAGAGAGAGAGACAGAGAGAGATATGCAGACGTAGAGTGATATAGAGAATGATTGAGAGAGAGGGGTGGGAGGGAGAGAATGAGCGACAAAGAGATAGAGAGATTCAGAGAGCGATACAGAGAGAAATACCGAGAGATAGATTCCAAGCAGAGCGAGACAGATATATATATATATACAGAGAGAGAGGGGGAGGGACAGAGGGAGATACATGTATATAGCGAGAGATATAGAGAGTCAGAAAGAGAGGCACTGTGGATAGAGAGAGATACAGAGACAGAGATATAGCGGGGGACAGATACAGAGAGATACATTGGGAGAAATGGAGAGATATAGATACACGCTGAGAGGGATGCAGATTATATATGTGATGTCAGAGAGTGGGTGGGTCTGAGGTCATGTCAGCCATTTTGCAGTTTAGATTTGCAGGTTTCTGGTTTCAGTTTTGAAAAGAGCTGGGTGTGTGTCTGTGTTTTGCAATGAGCTGGATCTCTGCCATCAAAGACTATCTCTGGATCATTCGGGTGATTTAAAGTAAAGCCGTTAACCTGATGTGATTTTGTTTCAAGGTGTTAAGTCTCTTGGAAGTTTGAAGGAACATTTTAAGGAATTATTTACTGATGCAATATTTTCTGAGTTATCTTTGAAGTAATGGGTGTTAATAGATCCAATGTTAATTTCAGATGTTAAGTTGAGTTCATAGAATAAACAGTGTTTTGTGTTTAAAAACTCACTTGTCCATAATTGTAATCCCACTCGTCGGAAAAAAGCCGAGTGCCAGGAAAAGCAACAAATTCATTATAGGGAGAGGTTGGTTGAACTCCATGATACATTTTGGGTTCTGAAAAAGCCTCTCACATAACAATTGGGAGCTCGAGGGGGATAAACGTCTATCTATTGGATTGGCTTTTGTGAACTTAAAGACAGTGAAGGATTGTTGCTTTTCCGGTGTGGTATTTTAGTTTAAGTGGGGAGAGTGTTGTAAACAATGGCTCTTTCAGAGGCTCAGAAGTTTTTTGGGGTGGAGAATGTTACACGTAGTACTTTACGGACAGAAACGAAAAGCAAACTGTTAGATTTGGCAAGAACATTGCAGTTAACATTACCTGACAAAATGCGAAAGGATTAGGTAATTCTGGCGGTGGTTAAGCATTTAAAGTTGCCTGAGATAGAGTTTGACTCATTGGAAATGGCAAGAATTCAGTTGCAAATTAAACAAATGGAACATGAGAAAGAATTAAAGCAGCTGGAATACGAGAGTGAGTGAGAGGGGAAAAAAGGAAAAGAGAGAGAGAGGAACAAGAAAGAGAAAGAGAGAGAAGAAAGAAAGAGAAGGAGAGAGAGAGGACAAAAAAAGAGAAAGAGAGTGAGGAAAAAGAAAAAGAGAGAGAAGAAAGGAGAAAAGAAAGAATAGCCATCGCAGAACAAAAAGAAAAAGAAAGGGAGATACAGATCAGGGAAAAAGATAAAGAGAGGGAGTTTGAACTTCAGAAAATGGCCATGAAATATGACCATCAGTTAAAATTGGCAGACGTCAAGGGAAACTTACAGTTGGATGATAGTGATGAGGATAGTGAGAAAGAGCGTCATAGTCGAAGGCTTGGGGGGGGGGGGGGGGGATCTATTTAAATATGTCCAAACATTGCCAAGGTTTGAGGAGAAGGAAGTGGAAGCCTTTTTCATTTCATTTGAGAAGATAGCTAAACAAATGAAATGGCCACAGGACATGTGGGTATTACTGATTCAAACAAAACTGGTAGGTAGAGCGAGTGAAGTGATTGCACGGAGGGGGTATCTGGAACGTATGAGGAGGTGAAGAAATCCATCTTAAGTGCATATGAGCTAGTCCCTGAACTTTACAGATAACCGTTTAGAAAGTTAAGGAAATGATTTGGTCAAACATACATGGAGTTTGAAAGGCTCAAACAGAGTAATTTTGATAGGTGGATAAGGTCTTTGAAAATAGACCAAACGTAGGAAGCTTTCAGAGAAATTGTACTTTTGGAGGAGTTTAAAAATTCAATTCCTGAGGTAGTGAGAACTCATGTGGAAGGACAGAGGGTTTAAACTGCGAGATTAGCATCGGAAATGGCAGATGATTATAAATTTAGCTCATACATCAAAGATTGGTTTCCGACATCAGTTTCAGCCGGTAAGGGATAGAAACTGCGGACATGAGAAATACTCAAGTGGTAAAGGTAAAGGTGATCTGATGGGAGACAATAAAGAGAGTACACCTCAGATGAAAAAAGAACTCCAGGAGGGTGAAAAGAAATAAAAAATGTCAAATGTTTTCACTGTAATAAACTAGTGTTGGTGGTTGAAGAAAAGCACGGGGAAGGCTGATGTCGTAAAACAGGATAAGACAGTGGTGTATGTTGGAGTGGTAAAGGAAGGCCCACGGGAAGCGAAGGAGGCGCAAACGATTGCACAGCCTGTTCAAGAAATAATTGTTAAGAAGGTGTCAGATGTCTTCAAAGAATTTACTTGTGTCGGTAACGTTTGCTCATATGTATCAGGAGGAGCAGGTAAAGAAGTCACAATTTTAAGAGATACAGGAGCTAGTCAATCTTTAATGGTAAGAGATGAGGAATTATGTAGTTTGGAAAGAATGTTGCCAGAAAAAGTGGTGATATGTGGAATTCAGGGTGAGAGGAGTAGCGTTCCATTATATAAGGTAAGGTTGGAAGTCCAGTGAAGAGTGGTGAAGTGGTAATAGGAGTAATAGATAAACTATCTTGTCCAGGAATACAGTTTATCTTGGGTAATGATATAGCTGGATCGCAGGTGGGAGTGATGCCTACTGTGGTTGATAAGCCAGTGGAAAATCTGAAGTGTTGAAGGACGAATATTGTGGGAGTTTTCCGGATCGTGTAGTAACAAGGTCGCAAAATCACTGTTAAGACAAGAGGAGAACTCAAAGAGTGAAGGTGTAGTTGAAGTGTAATTACCAGAAACGATTTTTGATCAGATGGTTGAAAAAGAACAAGAACAGGTGGAGGATGAGGCAGATATTTTTAGTTCAGGAAAATTGGCGGAGTTACAACAGAAAGAAGTAAAAATAAAACGGATATATCAGAAAGCATGTACGGACGAGAAAGCTCAGAGTGTTGGTATATTGTTATTACCGTAAAAATGATATCTTTGTGAGAAAATGGAGACCTGTACATATGCAGGCGCATGAAAACTGGGCAGTTCATCAAGTAGCATTGCCGCTAGGGTATAGAAAGGAGGTGTTGCAGTTCCACATGAGGTACCAGTGGGAGATCATTTGGGAATAAGGAAAACTCAAGCTAAAATCCAGAAACATTTTTATTCGCCTGGACTACATAAAGATGTAATTAAATTTTTTCAATCATGTCACACATGTCAAGTGATAGAGAAACCTCAAGCTGTGATAAAACCAGCGCCCTTAATACCCATTACAGCATTTGAGGAACCTTTTACAAGGGTCCTGATCGATTGTGTAGGACCGCTGCCTAAAACAAAAAGTGGGAATCAATACTTTTTGACTCTAATGGATCTGTCTACTAGGTTTCCAGAGGACAATCCAGTACGTAATATTATAACTAAAGGGTTTGTGGAGGATTATTTACGAGAATTCTTTCCGAGATATGGACTACCCTCAGAAATTCAATCGGATCAAGGAACGAATTATACTTCAAAGTTATTCAAAGAAGTTATGAATAGCTTAGGAATAAGACAATTTAAATCAATTGCGTGCCATCCAGAATCGCAGGGAGCGTTAGAAAGGTGGCATCAGACATTAAAGACAATGTTGAGGGCGTATTGTCAAGATTATCCAGAGGATTGGGATGAAGGAATTCCATTCGTATTGTTCTCAATTAGGGATGCACCGAATTAGTCTACCAAATTTAGACTTTTGAACGAATTTTTGGTCATGAGGTAAGAGGACAACTTAAATTGATTAAGGAAAAATTGGTGGGTGAGAAATCGGAAATTACACTGTTGGATTACGTGTCAAATTTTAGGGAACGATTAAATAGAGCAGGTGAATTGGCTAGACAATATTTGAAAGAAGCACTCAGGAATGGAATTGCCGGAAGGGCAGGAGATACATAATAATACTGATCTTTCGTGTCACAAATAGGCTTAAAATAACATTGCAATGGAGATACTGTGAAAGGCCCCTAGTCACCATACTCCGGCGCCTGTTCGGGTACACTCAGGCAGAATTCAGAAAGTCCAATTCACCTGACAAGCACGACTTTCGGGAATTGTGGGAGGAAACCGGAGCACCCGCAGGAAACCCACGCAGACAAAGGAAGAACGCGAAGACTCTGCAGGGAATCGAACGGTAAATCTGGCACTTTGAAGCAACAGTGCTAACCACTTCTTGGGCGGTTGAAAGCTGCTTTTATTGCTGGTTTGAGAACTAATTTGTCCATTGCGCTAGAATTGTGTTTCCCGAATGGAACCGATTGTCAACAACATACACGCTATTAGTAGGTCAAAGTGTTCAAATTGACTGTGATATGGATGCTAAGACTCGTACTTTCGACACAGAAACACAGTGCATCATTCCAGTCAACAAATACTGCTTTCACTCATTAAAATGTATCACGGGAGTATAAATCCATGATGGGTAAATGCCAGTTTTGTGGAAAAGAAGGACATTGGGTCAGGTCATGCCAAGGTCGTCAACAGGAGGGCCAGGTATATGACGTTACTTGCGGTGAGCCATTCCCCAGGGTTGTGAACCTCGCCCACCCCCTGCCTGTGGGGTTAAACAACTTCCCCCCTTGTTGGGTTAACTGTAGTCACCTTGTGGGGTCGGCACTGTTACATCGGACCTATTCTCACTCTCAGGCCGTTGAAATTGCCTGCCGACTAATTTTACATTTTTGCCATCTCCATATGCTGTCTGCTGCAACTAGAGTTCCAGCCTTCCCCTCTCCCCTTGTCTCTCCCTCCTGTCTCCTCATACCCGTATGCTTCATCCTTACAGCACCCCCCGCGCCCTCGCCTCCGGATTTACGCCCTACATCTCTGCCACCTTCTTTTGCCCTTTGTTTTCCCTGAATTTCTTTCTTTCCCCTCCTGTCTGCCAGGCACGCCGCAGCCGCCTCCTTCACTGTACTCCCCATACAACAGCTTACTCGCTAGTGTAGTGAATCACCTCATGGCCAGTCTCCCCTATTTAAGCACATAAGGCTCTCCCCCTCTCCCGCCATCCCCACATTTCTGCTCTCAGTCGTTCCTGCCGCTCCCGACTCTCGCAACTCGGTTTCTAGCCCATGAGTGGTCTCAGTGCCTGCCTGGACTATTCTCATGGACCAATCTGTTGGCCTCCTCCGGGGCGTGGAAATACTACTCTTTCCCTTTATAGAACATAGAACATACAGTGCAAAAGGAGGCCATACGGCCCATCGAGTCTGCACCGACCCACTTAAGCCCTCACTTCCACCCTATCCCCATAACCCAATAACCCTTCCTCACCTTTTTGGACACTAAGGGCAATTCTGTGGGAAGAAAGCGCAGTCAGTGATCCATATATTGCCAGGTGAAGTATGACATCTGTGTTAGCTTTTTTAAAGAGCGGAGATGTTGCTGTTAAATTCGGCCCGGCGTTTGGCCAGATGTTCCACAAAGTCTTGGTACAAGCGGGTGGAATGTCCCTCCCACGTTTCCTCTCTTTCACCCAACTCAGGATTCGCGCTGTGTCCTGCACCTTGTGGAATTTAAAAATTATCGCCCGTGGAAGTTCACCGGCTCTGGGCTACTGTCGAGGTGACGTGTCCACATCCGGGAACTTGGCAAAGACCTGATCACTGACCAATTTCCCGAACATCAGCAATATATATTCCGTGGGGTTCCTCCCCTCATACCTTCCGGCAGCCTCATGATTCTTGGGTTTTGACGTCGAGACCTGTCCTTCTGGTCGTCGGGCTTTTCTTCTAAGCCACTCTGGGTCTTGATCAGTCTCGCCACCTCAGATTCGAGAGTCACAATTCGATTCCCTGAGTCCGTGGCGGCCCTCGCGAGGTCTCTCGCCATCGAATCTTGGGTCACAAGCCGGCGCTCCCTTTTGGCCACAGCCTTGTTCAAAGTGGCCTCTCTCAGCTCCACTGCTGTCTCGACGGCTGACCTGAAGATTTTCTTCAGCATATTCATGCGGCTTTGGAGCTTGGAGGTGATGAAGCCCAAACGTCTGTCCATCAGCACATGGATCTGCGCTGAAAACTCTGTGGAGTCGGTCCTTCCTGGTCCCGTGCCACCTCTTGTGGCTGCAAACTCTGATGCTGAGATTTCCCTTTCCTCGTTCTTTCTGGCTCTTCCACCGGGAGGTTGGCTCTTTCCTATTCGTTTTTATTTATTTTTAGGGGGGTTTCTCGATCAGGTTTGAGGAGTGTGGCTGGGGTTGGTTGGGGGGTGGGTGCAGGAAAGGGGGGCTCGTGGATATGTTTGTACTCGTTTGATGGGATTAATAGGTCGTAATCGAGGTATGCATACGAGGCTCATTTTATGTGCGACGTCATAGCTCATCGCCACACCGGAATTCCAGAACATTCTTCAACTGCTGTCTGAACTGAGTCTGTGAAACGGCATAAATCGCAGTGTTTGTGCAGCAACTCAGGAGCTGCAGCATGAAAGACAATTCCAGAACATAAGGATCTAAATATACAGACCGATACATCAAAAAATACATCCGCCACCATATCGAATAAAACATTACCATTGACCATAACAAAATGAAATTGGCCGATATAACAAACAGTAAAATGATGGATTTCCTTCGGCTCTCCATCTCTGGGTCTCTGGGACAGGCCCCACTGCTGTGAGCCCGGAGTCTCCTGCGGGCCCTGCTGCTCAGGACAATGTGTCTGACGGTGAGAACATTGAACAGCAGAATCAGGGCAAATGGAACACACGGGGTTAGAATGTTGTGGAGGAACTCGATTGCTGTCCATTCCGGAGAGACCATCACATCTTCGATGATATCACAAAACCAGGGGAAGTTCACCAGCAAATACAGACCTGTGAACATAAAGTACCAGAAAATATTCTTCAAACAGCTCAGCACAGTCACTGTTCCCAGAACCACAACTGCCGTTTTCTCGCTGCAATATTTACTTTTCAGCATCGGGCAACAAATAGCCACAAATCGATCAAAGGTGAAAGTGACGGTGAACCAGACAGAACAGTCAGTGGCTGCATAAAGCAGGACGGCGTGGAGATTGCACACGGGGATGGACTGCAGGAAATAAAACTGCTTATCAAAGACAATGGGAATGTGTCTCAATATCAGGTCGAGAATAACGACCAGTAGATCTCCCACTGCCATGGCCAACAGGTAACAAGTGACACATTTGGACAGTCCACAGTTTTTCGTCTTCAGGATCACAAAGGTGATGATGTTCACTGAAAGAAAGGAAAATAAACAATGAAAATAAATATACATCAGTCTGGGGCAGGCATTACCAGTTTGATTGACGTGTTGCTGACGAAGACAAACAAATAAACACAAATACACAATCACAGGCACAGAGACACAGGCACACACACACAGACACACAGAAACAAATACACAGGCACACGCGCACAAATCGACACAAATACACACCGTCAGTCATTGAGACACAGATAGACAGACACACTGTATCAAAGTGATAGAGACTGAAATACACAAACTTACAGACACACAGAGATACAAATGCACAGACACACTTCCACAGAGACACAGATACACGGACTTATAGATATAGCGACTCAAATACACACACTTAGAACATAGAACGGTACATCACAGAACAGGCCCTTCGGCCCATGATGTTGTGCCGAGCATTGTACGAAACCAAGATCAAGCTATTCCACTCCCTGTCATTCTGGTGACCTCCATGTGCCGATCCAATAAAAGCTTGAAAGTTCCTAAATTGCCCGACGCCACAATCACAGCAGGCAGTCCATTCCACACCCTAACCACTCTCTGAGTAAAGAGCCTACCTCGGACATCCCTCCTATATCTCCCACCTTGAATCTTATAGTTATGCCCCCTTGTAACGTCTACATCCTCCCGACGAAATTGTCTCTGAACGTCCACTCTATCTATCCCCCTCATTATCTTATAAACCTCTATTAAGTCGCCTCTCATCCTCCTCCGCTCCAAAGACAAAAACCCTAGCTCCCTCAACCTTTCCTGATAAGACCTATCCTGCAAACCAGTCAGCATTCTGGTAAATCTACTTTGACCGTTTACAATGCTTCCACATCCTTCCTATAATGAGGTGACCAGAACTGCACACAATACTCCAAATGTGCTCTCACCAGGGTCGTGTATAGTTGCAGCATAACCCCGCGGCTCGTAAACTCAAGCCCACTGTTAATAAACGCTAATACACAAAAAGCCTTCTTCACGGCTCTATCCACTTGCGTGGCAACCTTCAGAGATCTGTGGACATGAACCCCAAGATCTATCTGCTCCTCCACATTCCTCAGAACCCTGCCGTTGACCCTGTAATCCGCATTCAATTTTTTTCGACCAAAATGAATCACCTCGCATTTATCAGGGTTAAACTCCATCTGCCATTTTTCAGCCCAGCTCTGCATCCTATCAATGTCTCTTTGCAGCCTACAACAGCCCTCCACCTCAGCATGGTGTCATCAGCAAATTTACTGACACACCCTTCAGCCCCCTCCTCCAAATAATTGATAAAAATCGCAAATGACCCATCACTGATCCCTGTCGTACTCCGCTGCTAACTGGTCTCCAGTCTGAACGTTTTCCATCCACCACCACCCTGTGTCCTCTATGTGATAGCCAGTTTTTCATAGAATTTACAGTGCAGAAGGAGGTCATTCGGCCCATCGAGTCTGCACCGGCTCTTAGAAAGAGCACCCCACCCAAGGTCCACACCTCCATCCTAACCCAGTAACTACACCCAACTCTAAGGGCAATTTTGGACACTATGGGCAATTTCGCATGGCCAATCCACCTAACCCGCACATCTTTGGATTGTGGGAGGAAATCGGAGCACCCAGAGGAAACCCACGCACACAAGGGGAGGATGTGCAGACTCCGCACAGACAGTGGCCCAAGCCGGAATCGAACCTGGGACCCTGGAGCTGTGAAGCAAGTGTGCTATCCACAATGCTACCGTGCTGCCCCTAATTTACTTATCCAATTGGCCAAATGTTCCTCTATCCCGCACCTCCTTACTTTCTTCATTGCCGACCATGTGGAACCTTATCAACGCCTTACTAAAATCCATGTATACGACATCAACTGCTCTACCTTCACCTACACATTTGGTTACCTCCTCAAAGAATTCAATCAAATTTGTGAGACAAGACCTACCCTTCACAAATCCGTGTTGACTAATCCGGATTCAGCTGCATCTTTCCAAATGGTCATAAATCCTATCCTTCAGGACCGTTTCCATTATCTTCCCGATCACCGAAGTAAGACTAACTGGCCTATAATTATCAGGGTCATTCCTATTCCCTTTCTTGAAGAGAGGAAACAGCATTCGCCACTCTCCAGTCCTCTGGCACTATCCCCATGGACAGCGAGGACCCAAAGATCAAAACCAAAGGCTCTGCAATTTCATCCCTTGCCTCCCAAAGAACCCTTGGGTAGATCCCATCAGGACCAGGGGACTTGTCGACCCTCAGGTTAATTCAAAATTGCTAATACGTCCTTCCTCAGAACATCGTCCTTCCTCAGAACATCTCCCTCCTCCAGCCTACCCGCCTGAAACACACTCCCATCCTCAAAAACATGGCCCCTCTCCTTTGTGAACAGTGAAGAAAAGTATTCATTCAATGCCTCTCCTATTTCTTCTGCCTCCATGCACAGGTTCCCACGACTGTCCTTGACCGGCCTCTATCAAAGTGACGACCCTCACCCTGGTCATTATTTTATTTCGCACATAATACTAAAAAGCCTTAGGGGTTTTCCTTGATCCGACCCGCCAAGGAATTCGCATGCCCCCTCCAAGCTCTCCTAAGCCCTTTTTTCTGCTCATTCCTTGCTACCTTGTCACCCTCAAGCGACCCTATTAAACCTTGTTTTCTCGTCCTTACATATTCTTCTTTTTTCCTCTTGACAAGAAATTCAACCACTTTTGTGAACCATAGTTCCCGAACACGGCCGTTTCCTCCCTGCCAGACAGGGACATGCCTATCATGGACACGCAGTATTTGTTCCTTGAACAAGCTCCACTTTACATTTGTACCTTTTCCTGACAGATTTTGTTCGCATCCTACGCTCCCTAATTCTTGCCTAATCGCATCATTATTACCCCTCCCCCAATTATAAACCTTGCCCTGCCGTATGACCCTCTCCCTCTCCATTGCAATAGTGAAAGACACCGAATTGTTGTCACTATCTCCAAAGTGCTCTCCCACAAACAAATCTAACACTTGACACGGTTCATTACCCAGTCCACATCCAATGCCCCCCCCCCCCTCCCTCTTGTCGACCTAGCCACATAGTGTGTCAGGAAACCCCCCTGTACACACTGTACAAAAACTGCCCCATCCGAACTGTTCGACCTATAGAGGTTCCAATCAATATTTGGAACGTTGCAGTCACCCATGACAACTACCCTGAGACATCCACACCTATCCATAATCTGTTTTTCAATTTCTGCCTCCACATCTCTATTACTATTTGGGGGCCTATATAAATCTCCTAAAAATGTGACCGCTTCATTCCTATTTCTAACGTCGGCTTATATTACCTCAGTGGCCAGATCCCCTTCAAACTGCCTTTCTGCAGCCGTTAAACTATCCTTGATTAACAATGCCACTCCTCCACCTCTTTTACCACCTTCCCTACTCTTACTGAAACATCTATACCCCGGAATGTCCAACAACCATTCATGTCCCTGTTCTAACCATGTCACCGGAATGACCACAGCATCGTAGTCCCAAGTACCAATCCACGCTCCACGATCAGCTACCTTATTCCGGATGCTCCTTGCATTGATGTAGGCACACTTCAACCGTCCTTTCTGTCTGCCAGTACACGACCGCGACCTTGATACCCTCCTCATTGCCTCACTACTCCCGACACTGGCTTCTGGAACACAGCTCGTTTTCCCAGACCTCTGGCAAATTAGTTTAATCCCCCCCCCCCCCCCCCCAAGAGCCGTAGCTTACAGATACACGTACACACATGCGCAGGTTTGCAGAGACAGAGACACAAATGCATACAATCACAGTAAAGAGCCAAAATGCACATAATCACAGAAACACAGGCAAAAATACACTCAAAGCCACAGAGAGACACAAATACGCACACACAGCGACACACATACACGAACGCACATGCTGAAATGCACACCTTCACAGACACAAATGCACACACTCAGAGACACAACTACACTCACTCACAGACACAGAGACACCATTACGAATGCTCACGAACACAAGAACACAAATACGCGCACTCACAAACGCAGGGAGAGGCTCATACACACTCACAGACACAGAGCGACAAATACACACATTCACAGACACAGAGCGACAAATACACACACTCGCAGTCAGAGAGCTGAAATAAACACACTCGCAGACAGAGAGACACAAATAAACTCACTCACAGAGACACAGATAACCCCATAGAAAAACATGCCCACACACGAACTGCCACAGGCACCCTTACACATACTCACACACAAAAACATTGACACGCACAAAAGCGCTGAGAAAAACACATCGTAACACACATACTCACACCACCGCACATCCATACTCTCCCTCTCTATCTATACCTCTCTTTCTCTCACACACACAGGCACACACACCCTCACAAACCGACTGGCTCAATTACAAATACACATACCCATAAACATATAAAACCCACCACACATAGACCCACACACAAGCACCATCAAATAGATTCATACACACGCATAAACCCACATACATACACATACAGCCACACAGATACCCTCACACACACGCACAGATACACCAATCTGCACCCACAGACGAACGCCCACTTCATATACCCAGAGTAAACATCTTACAACTATCAACACCAATAAACCCACATAATAAAACAATACTCTCTAAATATCTCTTAATCCTTCCTTGCACCATCCATAAGACAAAAATAACCCTAATTCAGAAAGACATCAGGATTATCTTCACCACTTTGAAATCACCAAATGATCATTCATCAGCTTGCAGAGATTCATGCACATCTTGCTGCGACTGCAGCTTCTCCAAATCTAAAACCAAACTAAACACACGCTGTAGCTGCGAGCCCAAAGCGAAAATAAAAGCAGACAGACAGCCCAGTAACATCCATACTCTGACATCACTGATCAACACCCATTTCTTAAAGGTACATCCACTACAGCTATTCGATAAACACCCATTTCTTAAAGGTACATCCACTACAGCTATTCGATAAACACCCATTTCTTAAAGGTACTCCCACTTGACATATGTGTGTGTGAATGTATGTGCATGTGTGTGTTTCTGCATGTATATTTGCGTGTGAGTTTTTTGTTGGTGCTGGTGTGTGTGGCCGCACGTTTCTATGTGCGTGACTGTTTGTGTGTGTGGCTGAGTGCGTGCGTGATTGTTTGTGTTTGTGGGTGAGAGATTGTCTGTGGGACAATGTACGGAAGTGTGATCGTCTGTGAGCAGGTGTGTCCGCATGAATGTCTGGGAATACTTGTGTGTGCATCTGAGTGCGGGGGTGGTGGGGTAGGGCGTGTATGTGTGTGTGGTTGTGTATATGTGCGAGTGTTTGAATGTGTGCGTCTGTCTGTGTGGTTAGATGAATAAAGTTTACTCATGTGTACCAGAAGGAGCAGGTAAAGAAGTCACAATTTTAAGAGATACGGGAGCTGGTCAATCTTTAATGGAAAGAGATGAGGAGTTATGTAGGTTGGGAAGAATGTTGCCAGAAAAGGTGGTAATATGTGGAATTCAGGGTGAGAAGTGTAGAATTCCATTATATAAGGTCAGGTTGGAAAGAGTGGTGAAATGTAGTAGGAGTAATAGAGAAACTCTCCTGTCCAGGAATACAGTTTATCTTGGGTAACGATAGAGCTGGATCGCAGGTGGGAGTGATGTCTACTGTGGTTGATAAGCCAGTGAAATTCAGACAACTGAAGAGTTGAAGGACGAATATCGTGGGATGTGTCCGGATTGTGTAGTAACAAGAACGCAAAGTCACAAATTAAGACAAGAGGAGAAATCAAACAGTGAAGATAAAGGTGAAGTGCAATTATCAGAACGGACTTTTGATCAGATGGTTGAAAAAGAACAAGAACAGGTGGAGGATAATTTTAATTCAGGAAAATTGGCGGAGGTACAACAGAAAAATATAGAAATAAAACGGATGTTTGAGAAAGCATACACGGAAGAGGAATCTGTGGGTATACCGGGGTGTTATTACCGTAAAAATAATGTCTTGATGAGAAAATGGAGACCTTTTCATATGCAGGCGGATGAAAAGTGGGCAGAAGTTCCATCAAGTAGTATTGCCAGTAGGGTATCGAAATGAGGTGTTGCGAGTTGCACCTGGGGTACCAGTAGGAAGTCATTTGGGTGTAAGGAAAACTCAAGCTAAAATACAAAACATTTTCATTGGACTGGACTTCATAAAGATGTCGTGAAATGTTGTCGATCAAGTGACAGGGAAACCTCAAGCAGTCATACAATCAGCGCCCTTAATACCCATTCCAGAATTTGAGGAACCCTTTACAAGGGCTGAATTGATTACGAAGGGCCGCTTCCTAAAACGCAAAGTGGGAATCAATATCTTTTGACAATAATGAATGTGTCTGCTAGGTATCCAGAGGCCATTCCAGTACGCAATCTTACAGCTAAAATGATTGTGGAGGAGTTAGTTAAATTCTTGACAAGACATGGACTACCCACAGAAATACAATCGGATTAAGGATAAACTATTACCTCAAGGTTATTCAAAGAAGTTATGGATGGCTCCTGAATAAAATAATTTAAATCAACTGCGTACCATCCAGAACCGCAGGGAGCATTAGAAAGTTGCCATCAGACATTAAAGACAATGTTGAGGGCTTATTGTCAAGATTATCCAGAGGATTAGGATAAAGACATTTCCTTCGTACTGTTTGCAATTCGGGATGCACCTAATGAGACAAGAACATTCAGTCCATTTGAACTAATTTTTGATCATGAAGTACGAGGACCACTTAAATTGATGAAGGAAAAAAATGGTGCGTGAGAAATCGGAACTTACATTTTTTGATTACTTGTCAAATTTGAGGGAACGATTAAATAGAAAATGAATATGAAATGAAAACCACTAATTGTCACAAGAAGGCTTCAAACGAAGTTACTGTGAAATGCCCCTAGTCACCACATTCCGGCGCCTGTTCGGGAGGCTAGTATGGGAATTGAACCGTGCTGCTGGCCTTTCCTGGTCTGCTGTCAAAGCCTGCGATTTAGCCCTGTGCTAAACCAGCCCGTCCTTCATGCAGACATTATCCCCATCTTTCACGGCCCCGTCTTCCTCCCATTCCTTTGTTTTATAACCTGCTGTGTCAAGCTGTACTTTCGCTATGCGGTCTGGATCCTGCTCATACGCAGCAACAGGTGTTATTTCCCCTCTCTGTACACTCTGAATCTGCGCGGCGAGAGATTTGGCCGCCCTATAAGCGGAAGCATTGCCCAGCGGCAGCGGGGTCTGGATCTTTCTGTGTGCGCTTATCTTGATTACCACGACAAATAGAGCAGGGGAATTAGCTTGGCAGCATTTAAAAGTTGCACAAAATATGATGAGAAATGGGTAGCGGACAAATTCGGAGTTTTGCCAGTGGAGAAAAGGTTTTAGTACTGTTAGCAGTGGCAGGTGGAGCTTTAAAAGAAAGGTTTTGTGGATATTATCAGACTGAAAGGAATTTAAGTGAGGTGAATTATGTGGCAAGAAGGCCAGATAGAAGGAAAACTCACCGAGTGTCTGCTAGGTATCCAGAGGCCATTCCAGTACGCAATCATGTGAATATGCTTAAAAGGTACTTTGAAAGGGAAGGAGAGAAAATGGAGGTTTTAATGAATCTAAATCAAAATGAGGAACCAAACCCAAATGACTTTGAATTTGACATACCTCAAATTAAATTGGAAATCGAGGAGGTTCTTAAAAATTGAGATAAATTGTTGAGTTACCTTCCAAAGGAAAAACGAACTGACCTGAAAGAGTTATTGATATCACATGGGCAAGTTTCTGGAGATAAGTTGGGAGGCACATGATGTAGATGTGGGAAATTTTGTTCCAATCAAACAACATTCAAAAAGACTTAAACCATTAAAATTGGCACAGGTTAACAAGGAGATTGAAAGTATTCTTAAAAAGGCAAAATTAAAGTGGGTTGCAGCCAATGGAGCTCTCCCATAGTGATGGTACCAAAACCAGACGGTACGCAATGGTTGTGAGTGGACTATAGATAGAGTAATGCAGTTACAACAACGGACTCGATATTATCCCACGTTTGGAGGATTGCATTGAGAGAGTGGGACAATCAGCTTTTATTTCCAAACTGGATGTACTGAGAGGTTACTGGCAGGTACCTTTATCCGAAAGGGCGAAGGAGATTTCAGCTTTTGTGACTCCAGATGGTAGCTACCAATTCAAAGTTATGCCATTTGGCATAAAAAACGCCCCTGTCACATTTGAACGGTGAACTACCAAAGTCATTTCAGGATTACCCAATAGTGCGGTAAACATCGACGATCAGGTAATTTTCAGCCAGAGATAGAAAGAACATTTAAAACATCTGATGGAGTACTTCGATCGACTTCAGGAGGCGGGTTTGGGGGTAAACCTAGGAAAAAGTGAATTTGGTCAAGCCCAAGTCACTTTCCCTGGCCATTCAGACGGACACGGATAAGTGGTCACACGGGATGTGAAAACAAAAATTATTGAGGAGGTTCCAATACCCACGTCACGAAGGGAAATAACGCGATTTCTTGGCATGAGTGGATTTGATCGAACATTTGTGCAAAGTTTTTGTAGCGTGGTTTCTCCACTGATAGATTTGCTAAAGAAACGTCGAAAATGTCAGTGGACAGCGGAGTTTCAACAGGCATTTGACTGCCTCAGAGCTGTGATAACCAATGCTCCTTTGTTGAAGAATTACAAAGGACTCTGTGATCAGATTGAACTAAAGTATCTCACTTTAAAGAGAAATGCCGAGGCGTAGAGAAATGGATGGATAGTGCCTTCATGTCGAAAGAGACTGTCAATCGAGAAGGATTCCAGTTGGTAGAAGAAGAACAAGAATGGAAAATGTTATTACAAATGTTTGCGTGTTTTGTTTTGTTATTTTCCATATTTCTTCAAGGAAAGTGAAAAGGTGAAAAATGAAACCATCTTGAAATTGCTGGTTTATTTTACTTTCTTGGGGGGAGGTCTCATGTGAGAGTACCTTTAAGAAATGGGTGTTTAGCGAATAGCTGTAGTGGATATACCTTTACGAAATGGGTGTTTGTCAGTGATGTCAGAGTGTGGGTGGGGCTGTGCTGTGTGTCTGTTTTTACTTTCGCTTTCACCTCGCAGCTACAGGGTGTTTTTAGTTTCGTTTTAGATTTGGAGAAGCTGCAGTCACAGCAAGATGTGCATAAATCTCTGCAAGCTTATGAATGTTCATTTGGTGATTTCAAAGTAGTTACTGTTCTCAGTAGTGAAGTTAAACCTGACGTATTTCTGTAAAAAGGGTTCTTTTTGTCTTATGGATGTTGCAAGGAATGATTAAGAATTACTTAGAGCGTACTGTAGTCTTTACATAGAACATAGAACTTTACACCAGAGTACAGTCCCTTCGGCCCACGATATTCTGCCGAACTGGTCTGAAACTAAGATCAAATCAACCTCCTCCCAATCATTCTAGTGCACTCCATATGCCTATCCAATAACCGCTTGAAAGTTCCTAAAGTGTCCGACTCCACGTCACCCAGCAACCTTCATGCGTAGGAGTAACGACATCCCTGTAGCATCTATTTGTAACCGACTCTGCCTCCCGAATGATCCTCAGTTCATCCAGCTCCAGCTCCAGTTCCCTAACACCGGCCTTTGGGGAGCTGGAGATGGGTGCAATTCCCGCAGGTGAACTCATCAGGGCCACTGACGGTGTCCCTCACCTCGAACATCCTGCAGGAGGAACATTGCACTGCCCTCTCTGCCATCCCTTCCATTTATCCACGACAATTGCAGAGAGAGACAAAAAGCTTACCTGATTTTCACACTCCCCGCAGTTTAGAGGTTGTGGAAGGGTGGAGAGAGGAAAGGGAAAGAAAAGCTTACCTCACCAACTCACCACACAGTCCTTTGTTTTGGTTAGAAGTGGAGGCTTTGGAGGGTTTCTTGGTGTTGATACTTAGGATGTTTACTGTGGATTTATAAAGTGTTACCAGGTTTCATAAATAAACAGTGTTTTCATTCAAAAGTAATGTAGGTTTCTGTTGCATCACCCCTGCAAAGTGGACCCCTGTGCTCGCCATAACCACAATCCATTCAAAGCTGTGGGTCAGGTGAACTCCATGATACATTTTGGTGTTCTCTAAACCCTGGCCCATTACAACACTTACATGCCCACACCCTGAATGTATCCACAAATACCCACACACACCCAATCACGCACTTCACCTCTCATGCACACAATACACATCCACTCATATACACACATGTACATTTCCATATTTGCACATACACACTTACCAACACACCCATATACAGACACAGGCAGACATACGCCCACATCCAAACACTCACAGACATACAGAACCACACAGAAACATACGCAGTCATACACGCTCACCCATACCGATCATACAGTCATCCACATGCATATCCCTAAATTCATGCACAAACACAAACTGTCAGACATACATATATGTTCCCACAGATACCCAAATACAGACCCCACACACGCGCACAATCATGCACACCCCCATTCACCCAAAACCGAACACACACGTACCCACACACAGAGACCCCCCCCCCCCACACACACATACATTCCCACTCACATACCATTCATACACAAACAGATACACACACAAACACACTCACCCACATACCACCACATATATACACACAACCAAACAATCACATGCATACCCAAGCGCGTGTACACACGCCAACGTACACACCAAAAACACACAAATACACATACTCAAACACACACAGCCAATCACACGCAAACCCAGAGACTCACTCCCCACCCACACGCATACTCACCCAAACAACACATGCTCAAGCCGAGGAACAGACAAGTAGCCATACTCACCCATAAACACACAAAAAAATGCACAGGACACCCTCACAGCCACCCACACACATTCACACCCGACACACACACAAGCAAACATGCACACTCACCCACGCTGCACACAAACACCCACATGCCCAGACTCACAAGTGCAACCACGTACACTCATACAAACATATTGACACCCATACCAAAGCACACCTGTAATCACAGACACATACACACAGAAACGGCCGCACACACAGACCTTACTGGTTAATTACCGCCCCATCTGTCTGCTGCCGATCATTAGCGATATGATGGAACGGCTCAACAGCTGTGCAATGAAGCGGCACTTACTGAGCAGTAACCGGCTCACAGACGCTCAGTTTGAGTTGTGCCAGGACCACTGACCTCGCCATAGCCTTTGTTCAAGCATGCAGAACACACTTAAGTAAGAAGGGAGGTGACATCAAAGCAGCATTTGATCGAGTATGGAATCAAGAAGCCCGAGCAAAACTGGAATCAATGGGAATGAGGAAGACCCTCTGCTGGTTGGAATCATACCTAGTAGAAGGGAAGACGGTTAAGACTCTTGGAGGTTATCCCACAATACCAAACAAGGAGAAAGAGTCACAGAAAGAGCTTTAGGGTCACACGTCACAGAAACAGGCCCTTCGGCCCACCATGTCTATGCTGACCATCAGATGCCTTGATAATTAGTCCAGTCAGAGCCATCTCCTTTGTCTTTGTACACGGTGACCATTGTTATATCACCGATGGCGTGAATCACCAATCTTTCCTCCCAACAGAGATTTCTCAATGACGCTGGATTTCCACTGTTATTTATTTCAGCAAGAATTTCATACTTCCTGTGTATTCCCAATGGAAAGATGGTCAATGGTCTGGTTCATCTGAATCATGGTGGTCTTACTGCCCAGCTCCTACGTTAAAGTCTAGAATGGAGCCGAGTGGGTCTAAGTGGTAACGCTCACCGTGTTTGAGGTCGTCCTTCACTCACCAATCCAGCTGCTTGCTGCGTTCAATGATGATCATCTATGTCTATCTCTTCAATGGGGCTAATTAGTTACTGTTTGACCCAATGCGTTCTTGGTTCCTTCATACATCCCTCTGACAGTCTCGGATTCAGCAGCATATTCGTTGTTGTTGCAGAGTTTTAACCAGTATTGATTGGTACATTGCTGAGCAATCTGCTGAGATCTGGCAAAACTGAGAACATCTCTATTTTGGTCGGGGGCGTATTTCTAGTTAATGGAAGCTCTCCTGCTGGTTAGGGTAACTAGCTCCATTTCAGTTCTATAATCCTTAAACCAATCAGCATTCCTCTGATCTATTTTCCAGTATTCAGCGACTGCAGAGTTATAGACGATGTTATGTAGATAGTCCCACTTTGACACTGACGAATGTGATATAAAATAGTTACTTTAGAGTTACTAGTTAATGTAATGTAGAAATAAGCCACTTTGATTCTGGCAGTTAGAGACAAAGGGGTTTGAGACCGCATGGAAAAAGCAGGAAGAGGTGTGTCTATGAGAGTGATGCTGCATTGATAGGGGCCAGAGAAAGGGATTGGAAGTGAGCCAATCAGAATAAATCGAACAGGTCAGGAGGGACATAGGCTGACCTATGTCCGTCGAGTATGTGAAACTTGATACCATTTGAATTGATTTTGCAGAGATCCCTTTGTCTTTTAGTCAGTCGTTTTCTGGGATGTAAGAGGCTGGATGTCTTTTACGTTTCTGTAAGATGATTCAAGCTTGCAAGCTAAATAAATAACTTCTTTTTACGTGCGAATCCGTCTCAACTTTTATTGAGGCCAGACTGACAGAGAAAGAAATTTGGGGATCTACATTTGGTGCCGAAAACCGGGATTTCTCTGGGCGATCCTGATCCAACTGCGAAATCAGAATTAGACTGATTATGAACAGGAGGATGGGGAACAAAGGGCCCTCAATGTAGAGCTGGAAAACGACCGCGCATTGATTGTTCCCCTCTTCTTATCGTCTGATTAGTCTGGTCACTCGCGGTTGGCACAGAAAGACCGCCTCGACGAAATCACAGGTCAGTCTGGGGATTAGCACTTTAATTGATGGGCTTTCATATTGTTGTTTCGGCTTGGGTTAGGGTTTTGGGCTGATGGGACTTTAATAATGAAGGTTCAGTCTATTATAAGGGTTCAGGGGCTGATGTGACTTCATTAATGAAGGTTCAGTCTATTATAAGGGTTCAGAGGCTGATGTGACTTAATTAATGAAGGTTCAGTCTATTATAAGGGTTCAGAGGCTGATGTGACTTAATTAATGAAGGTTCAGTCTATTATAAGGGTTCAGAGGCTGATGTGACGTAATTAATGAAGGTTCAGTCCAGTATAACTATTTTTAAATCTGAAGATGGTTCAACTCTATGTGTGAGTGTTTTAAATATATAGTTGATTAAGCTAAAATTGTCTCCTTGGACTGTAAAGTTCCGAGGTCTAGTTGAGATTGTGAGGAATTCTGCATATTGGTTGAAGCAGAAGTCTCTCAAAGGGTTAACAGCAGCAGGCGGAGTTGAAAACAGACAGTGCTTCTCACTCAAGCTTTGAGATAACAGCAGCAGCCGTAGTGTAATCGGATACCTTTCCTTTGAGTCAGTGAACACCAGCAAAGTTACGTTTTGAATTAATTAAAGGAAACCAGTGGGTCTCTCCACCTCTTTGATAAAAGTTATTATTTTCGAAAGCAATTGATTGAAATTGCCAGAATCTTAAATTTTACTTACTTGAAATAAGGTTTATCTCATTTTATCTGGAGATTAATAGAAACTTAAAGAAGATCATGGACACCATTTTAAAAAGTGTCAATCTGGAGATGATAGTTGATTTTGCTAATACTTATGTGTATGTAAAAGAAAAAAAACTTGTTAAAAGAAAAATTGTTAAGATAAAGAAATAATTAAGTTGTAAATGTTATACAAGTTTGTGTTAAGCAAATTGTAAATTTAGTTCTGAGTTGAGATCAGAGCTAAGCTTGCAAGTTGCAGTAATTCAATTTGAATTTTCAAACATTTTTAAGTTTAAAAAAAAAAGAGAGCAAATAGAGAAAAGAAGGACACAGATCTTGAATGCGTTAAATAGCACATTTCAAAGGCCCATAAATATTTCTGTTATCTTAGACCTAAAACCTAGGAAGATTGACGAGCCAGAGGAATTTCTGGGGCGTTTTAATGAAATCTACCGGGGGCAGTCAGGCGATTTGCTGTGTCAAAATGGTCAGAATTCGCCTCAATACTGTGCTATGTTAATGCATTGCCTACCACCTTCTGTGGTTACTGCTGTGAAATGTAATAACATGAATTGGACAGAGAACGCCCCTTCCCAGATGGCAAGGGCAGTCAGATTTTACTGGAAGGAGGGTGTAGGCCAAGAAGGAGGCTCAGTTACAAAGGTTATGACTGAGTATGTAATGAAAAAGGATGATCTGCGACGCCAACATGCGGCAGAAATGGTAGTTTACCAGCAAGAGCTCCAATATAGTGACTTTGGGTGGGTGGATCAGCGAAGAGGAGGATGAGACAACAGTGCTATATTTCTATCACCCCCCAGTGGTGGACGTTAGACATTGAACAGTCACTGCATTACGTTACCCTGGCCTATGACAGAACTGGACGAAACAGGGAGTTGGAGGACAAATACCGGCCATTACTTGAGACCGAATGGCCAGTCAAGGTTACAGCCACAGTCACGGGAAAAGAAGGTACAGCCGATTTTGTTACAATATCACCACATTTATGGCCACAGTCAGCTTCGGTAAGCCCTCATATTACACGTCAGGTCCATGACCAGTACCATGCCAGGGATATGGGGCGAATGGTCAGCATCTTACCGCAGCTCGTCAGAATAGGTATGAGATATACCTTTTGAACAATCCACGTCTGACATTTAAATACTGTACCACTATCAACCCAGCCTGTTTTCTTAGTGGTCCCCCTGTCCATGAAGACGCACCTGGCCACGACTGTTTAGCCTTGATTCAGGAAACTACCACAATAAGGGGCGATTTGAGTGACATTTCGTCAGAACAACCTGACATGATTATGTGTGGTCAAATATCCCACCGGGGTTTAGTTAATGACCTACTGCAGGCCCTCCTTCTGCCAGCGCAGATTTCCGTTATTAAATGCGCTGCCCACACGCATGGTACAACCCCAGTTGACGTTGGTAATGAACGAGCAGATTGTGCAGCACAGCCGCACAAATTCAGCAAGTGATGGTGCCTAAAATGTTAAGTCAGACTAAACGATCTACTATGAATGTGTCTGCTTCTGACAAGCCAATGCCAACCATCCAAGACGTCATAAGGTTACAGGAGGACGCTCCTGAGAGTGATAAACAAATGTGGAAACGGTTAGGTTGTACATATGATTCTGTTTCCTCTTTATGGACCACGCCTGCACATCAGACTTGTATGTCTGATGTACTGGCTTTATGGGTCATCGAATGTGTACACTTTGCAACTCATTGTGGGGCTCGAGGGACTAGTGATTTGTTGCTGGACACTTGGTGGCACCCTAAAATGCAGGGGTTGGCCCAAAGTATCAGTAATCGGTGTTTGATTTGTCAGCAATATAACACCGGAAAAGGTATCCCTTGTGGGAAGGGGCAAACCCCGTTGCCCAGTGGTCCCTTTGAGACGCTCCAAATGGATTACATTGAGTTGGAAAGGTGTCAATGTTACAAATATGTTTTGGTCATTGTGGATGTGTTCAGCAGATGGGTCGAGGCGTATCCGACTATCTATAGTAAAGCTGCTACTGTGGTTAAAGTCTTGATGAGGGAAATCATTCCCCGGTACGGTATACCAGCTCAGTTAAGTTCTGATAATGGGTCTCATTTTATTGGACAAATTAACAAGGAGTTTTGCTCCCAGTTGGGCATACGCCAGCAGTTACACTGTGCTTACAGACCGCAGGCAGCCGGGGTGGTTGAGAGACACAATCAGACCCTCAAAACTAAATTGGCTAAATTAAGAGCAGACACGGGACTGACATGGCTTAAGTTGCTCCCCGTTGCCCTCTTCCAGCTGCGGGTTACATCTGCGGGACCAGCCCGGCTCTCTCCCGCCGAGATTCTTTATGGCAGGCCTCTTCGAACTCCTTGGAGCCTGCAGGTTCCCAGACGGGTTCAGTTTCATCAGATGACTGAAGAAATGACCACCTATGTTCTAGCCCTTACGCAAGTGCTCAAGGAACTCCATGGTCCAGTCCGTGCGGCTCACCAGCCATTGCCCCAGTACCTAGCTCACTTTCAGTCCAGCCCGGTAGTTATGTCATGGTCAAAAAATTGGACTAGGAAGGGGTCGGAGCCGCGATGGGACGGGCCCTTCCAAGTTCTCCTTACCACCCCCACAGCAGTTAAAGTGGAGGGGCGAAGTGCTTGGGTCCACCTACATCACTGTAAATTGAGTCCATCTCCACTACTGTAAAAGGTCGGATACTAACCTGCCTCCCTTCTCCAGTGCTATTTTACAGGTGTGGAGCATGATGGAGTGGCTACGCATCGTCTGTCTGATATTTGGCCTCACTTCGCTTGGCGTGTTATTGGCGATGGACATGGAAAAGGGGAATATTATGTATCTGTGTAGCCCCAACCAATCTACAAGGATTCATCACCTATGCAAAGGTGATGTTCTTCACTGCCCCCATATACGAGGACATGGTATCGACTCATGGAAGGTCATCAAAGTTAAGGAGAATGCGGGAGTCATGAAGCAGCTGCACCGGTCCCGGCGATGGGAAGGGAACATTATATGGACATTGCCTTGTTTTTGGAATACATGTAAATTTGATTTTGCATGTGTTAAAAGCGTTACAATAAAGGTAACATCAGGCTGTCAGAAGAGTGTAGGAAGAGACCATGAGAAAGAGAAAGGGACCAGAGAGAGGACGGGGCGTGTGAGTAGGGAAGTACAGCTAGAACGTAGGTTACCGGGAGATGCACTTAAGTTAATTAAAGGCCAAACTGAGGAAAACCCGGGTAGTATGAATCTCTTCTACCAGATTTACCACCGTCTGTATGGCCAGGGACGGGTTGTCTGCTACCCAAACCCCGCAGCGGTGTCTCGGTTATTTTCTGTTTCACCGCTTTGGGGCACTCCCCAAACGGTGGTTCATTGTCAGCGTTCCGAGCCATTGCCCGAGCACGTCACTCTTCCTTACGATCCGGATTCAGCACCACCGGCTATTTGCCTTCCCCTCCCTCGGGATAATTCCCATTCACAGTACGATAGGCTGCGACGGTGGAGGGCGTACATACCTAGCCACTTCACTCCCAATAGGGATTCCCGGTCGTACGAAAATTGCTTCAGCAGTGAAGGATATGGCTGTTTGCTGGTAGAGGTGGACACAAATATAACATGTCTGTTTCCCACCTGTACGGACAGGAGGTGCCATATCACCCAGGCGTCTGGCCAATGCGTTTGTTATAACACCACTTGCGTTCCATTGAACGCTGGCCTCCAGCTCCTTTGTGGCTGGGCGAATGTCTCTCATATCACTGTTGGGAATAGGGCTTTCCGCATTGCTGGGCGGCCCGAATGGGCATTTCAAAATTGGATAAACTGGGCTACTGGGAGGTCCTTACGCAACCGATATGCTGATTGTGATGCTAGTCTCCACACGGAACAAGGATACTACTTTTTATTTAATGGTACGGCGACCAACGTTTTGTCACCCCCATTTCCCCGCCGAATTGCTATAGGGACTCTAGTCCCTACCACAGTCCCCTGCCCTTCGGCGTGGAACCTGCATAATCAGTTAGCACGCCGGGCAGTCTCTGCTGAATTTTGCGAGAACTGGAAAAAACCTCAGGTTCTTGCACCCAACCGGGGCCACTCAGCCGGGTGGGGCATTCTGAGCGCATTGACACTGGGAGGTGTGGGGGGTTCCTTGGCTGTTAGTGATCAGAATTATTTTATTTGTGGCCTTACCATCTTGGGAAATGAAACCTTGGGAGCCCTCGGGGCAATAACTAAGGAGTTGTCTCAGCTACGGTTGTTTGCAATGCAGAACCGGTATGCTCTTGACTATCTTCTGGCCCGTGAGGGTGGGGTATGCGCCATAGTACAGGGCAAGTGTATCATGGGTGTTCAGGACTTGACCGCTAACATTACTAAATTTATGGATCGCATACGGGATCACTTGGACGGGATGCAGGATCCTGACTCTTGGGGTAACTGGGGATTTGGAGGATGGAAGGACTGGTTGATAAATATGGCCATGTATCTAGTGGTAGCTATCGGCTGCATCTTTGTGAGCCTGGCCATCCTTAAATGTGTGATGGGTAGAATGCGGGGTGCACTAGATCAGATCACCGCCCCAATCACCGAGAAAAAAAAAATAACTGTTAAAATCCATGAGGGTGAGGCAGATGAAGGGGGGCTAAGACAGGAATTGGAAATGCAGCGACGGATCTTTTTAGATGAGGAACCGTAGCTATGGATTGGATAGTTCGGTTATCATGGAATGATAAAAGGAGGGAATGACGAATGTGATATAAAATAGTTACTTTAGAGTTACTAGTTAATGTAATGTAGAAATAAGCCACTTTGATTCTGGCAGTTAGAGACAAAGGGGTTTGAGACCGCATGGAAAAAGCAGGAAGAGGTGTGTCTATGAGAGTGATGCTGCATTGATAGGGGACAGAGAAAGGGATTGGAAGTGAGCCAATCAGAATAGATCGAACAGGTCAGGAGGGACATAGGCTGACCTATGTCCGTCGAGTATGTGAAACTTGATACCATTTGAATTGATTTTGCAGAGATCCCTTTGTCTTTTAGTCAGTCGTTTTCTGGGATGTAAGAGGCTGGATGTCTTTTACGTTTCTGTAAGATGATTCAAGCTTGCAAGCTAAATAAATAACTTCTTTTTACGTGCGAATCCGTCTCAACTTTTATTGAGGCCAGACTGACAGAGAAAGAAATTTGGGGATCTACAACACCACTCTCTGATCTTGGATGTTGTGCGAACCAGCCTAAACCAGGATGTTGAGGAACTCCTGGCTCCGTTTGGACTCACTGGGGTTGTCAGTGTTGACCCGAGGATGCGCTCTCTTCTTGCAGTTCAGTCATCACGATTGAAGTGTGTTTTGTTCTGTGAGATCGGCCCCATTCTCATTTGATTCCTCTTGGATTTTGCTGTCGCAAGAATGTGTTGTGTTTCTCTATGCAGGATCCATATTGAGCGGGACCAGTTACTTACAGTTCGGTAATGTCCACACTGAGCCGCGTAAATTCATTCTCGATCAGAGCTGTCTTGTGTATATCATCAACGTGCAGAATGTTATTGGTCAGGCCAGGACACAGGGTCCTTATCATCCAGCTTGTGAAAGGAAAGACTGCTGATTGTCTTTGCGAAGTTTATCTTGCCTGGTGTACAGATTAACAACCTGCCTGTTCAGAGAGGACACCTTAAGCTTCAATGATCGATTGGAACCAGGAGACCGCGATGAGGCAGCAGTAAAAGGACTGGCGACTAAGGAAGGTAGCTATTCACTGAAATCTCATGTTTTCATCCACTGTTGACAGCAACCCCTGGTGTTCGAGCGCTGTGAGAGTTGATAACCGATATCTGCTTCTTCCTGTGTTGTGCCATCGGGAACGACAAAGCTGGCGTGTTCTCTCCAGGTTGCAGGCCTGGGTAAGTAGTCTGGTGGACCTGAGTTGTCCAAGCATCAGGATCTCTCTCTGGCCATTGCTAGTATTGTTCCCAGGAAAGGGGGGAATCAGTGCTGTTTGGTACCAGGTCTGCTGCTGGGCTTGCAGAAATGCTGCCTGATGGATGACAGATTCCCAAATACAGGAATTCACTCCGGATTTTCTGTCAGGACTTATTCACTTAGTCTACCTATCTCCCGAGAACCCCACACTGGAAATGTCCAGCAGTGTGCCTGCAAGGTTTATGGATCGAGATTTTCACAGAACAGGGACAACAGGGGCTGTGTCAGTGAAAGCTAATGTCAGGGAGTGATATGGGTTTGAGATTAGGAACAGAGCGTTTGAGGGGTTGCCGGGTGCTATCAGTCTCTTTTTATATTTGAACAAGCAGAAACGTTCTGGGGAATGACCAGCGAGTTGGGCAAATGGACGGAGGCATTTAATCAGATCTGTTAGTAAATTATTGATTTGACAGAGCACAGGGTGATAGAGGTCAGTGAGCACAAGGATGTTGGATGAATTGGATTTGGTCACAGATTGGGATATGGAGAGCAGAGTTTCAGGTCAGATACGATTCTGCACTTTGTAACTCGGAGGCAGTTCAGCAGAGATTTGGAATAGTCAAGTCAGAAAATCACATTGTCAGCTGGGATGATCCAGAGGACGATATTCTGGAGGTGACTGTGGACATGATTAATGATCGGGTGGATATTGGGTCAGACGAAGGCTGAGGATTAAAGGCGAACAGAAGTGGTAATCAGTGGATCACAAATATAATCGCTGCATATGGGAACTGAGCAACAATTCCACGCGAAGCCAGAGGAGAGAGTGAAGAAAACAAGAACGATGAAACATTTAGCCGTGTTTTGTAGAGTTAGTAACTGCATTCAGAAACTCAACTGAAACAACAGCAGCAAACAGGGCGGATTAAATGACAAGAACAGGAGTCTAGTTAAACACGGTTTATAGAATTAATATCTAGACAGGGAGACTTACCAGTAACACCAATAATAGCCAGGATCGGATAGTATCCCGCTTGAATAATCATAAGTACATCTTGAATCCTAGATGCTAATGAAATCCAATCTTGGGAAAGCCAAAAAAGACCCTGGTATAAACTCCTGTCCATTGTTGGAACGTCCCGATCGATTGTTCCCAGATTCGAATCCACTGTAGAAAATTCCAAATCCGTTGTTCTCAGTTTCTGCTCCCTCCTCTCGGTCTCTCTGAAGCCGTTGATCTCTGTTAGTGTTGGATTTGATGCTTCCCCTAACAGTTTGTGATAACACATTGAAAGGAATCCTTATTAATAGAAGAGGGAACCCCTCCAGTGACACGATTAGAATCCAGGGAGACCGACATTAATTCCAGCCACAGAACAAGCAGGATCAGTTAACTCCTTTCAATCCAATTATTTTTATATCACAATGAACACTTTCTGGAGGTTCTGAGGGTCAGTGTGGACGGAAAGGTGGAAATAATAGCGGGGGCAACAATAATATTTAAATCCTCCTTTGATATGTGAGCGGCCTCTCTCATATCACCGTTGTTGATCTTAGATGAGCTTATCATTACTAAGTGTTCACAGAGGCTGCTGACGGCAAGGCTGCAGTTTGACCTCAACATTTGTTGAACTTTCTGTCTCATACAGAAAAATCTCAGTAAACTGCATCATATTGAACCACCTCTCCGCGTTGTGTGCAGCACACAATTAGCAAGAGACTTTACACAGAACGAGCGCTCAGTGTTTTTTCTAGTCATGTTGGGAGGAACTGTAACAGTTATAGAACATAGAAAATACAGCACTGAACAGGCCCTTCGGCCCACGATGTTGTGCCGAACCTTTGTCCTAGATTAATCATAGATTATCATTGAATTTACAGTGCAGAAGGAGGCCCCTCCACATTGCCAAGAACTCTACCGTTAACCCTGTATTCCGCATTCATATTTGTCCTTCCAAAATGGACAACCTCACACTTTTCAGGGTTAAACTCCATCTGCCACTTCTCAGCCCAGCTCTGCATCCTATCTATGTCTCTTTGCAGCCGACAACAGCCCTCCTTACTATCCACAACTCCACCAATCTTCGTATCATCTGCAAATTTACTGACCCACCCTTCAACTCCCTCATCCAAGTCATTAATGAAAATCACAAACAGCAGAGGACCCAGAACTGATCCCTGCGGTACGCCACTGGTAACTGACTTCTATCGGTTAGCCAGTTCGTTATCCAACTGGCCAAATTTCCCACTATCCCATGCCTCCTTACTTTCTGCATAAGCCTACCATGGGGAACTTTATCAAATGCCTTACTAAAATCCATGTACACTACATCCACTGCTTTACCTTCATCCACATGCTTGGTCACCTCCTCAAAGAATTCAATAAGATTTGTAAGGCAAGACCTACCCCTCACAAATCCGTGCTGACTATCCCTAATCAAGCAGTGTCTTTCCAGATGCTCAGAAATCCTATCCTTCAGTACCCTTTCCATTACTTTGCCTACCACCGAAGTAAGACTAACTGGCCTGTAATTCCCAGGGTTATCCCTAGTCCCTTTTTTGAACAGGGGCACGACATTCGCCACTCTCCAATCCCCTGGTACCACCCCTGTTGACAGTGAGGACGAAAAGATCATTGCCAACGGCTCTGCAATTTCATCTCTTGCTTCCCATAGAATCCTTGGATATATCCCGTCAGGCCCGGGGGACTTGTCTATCCTCAAGTTTTTCAAAATGCCCAACACATCTTCCTTCCTAACAAGTATTTCCTCGAGCTTACCAATCTGTTTCACACTGTCCTCTCCAACAATATCGCCCCTCTCATTTGTAAATACAGAAGAAAAGTACTCGTTCAAGACCTCTCCTATCTCTTCAGACTCAATACACAATCTCCCGCTACTGTCCTTGATCGGACCTACCCTCGCTCTAGTCATTCTCATATTTCTCACATATGTGTAAAAGGCCTTGGGGTTTTCCTTGATCCTACCCGCCAAAGATTGTTCATGCCCTCTCTTAGCTCTCCTAATCCCTTTCTTCAGTTCCCTCCTGGCTATCTTGTATCCCTCCAATGCCCTGTCTGAACCTTGTTTCCTCAGCCTTACATAAGTCACCTTTTTCCTCTTAACAAGACATTCAACCTCTCTTGTCAACCATGGTTCCCTCACTCGACCATCTCTTCCCTGCCTGACAGGGACATACATATCAAGGACACGTAGCACCTGTTCCTTGAACAAGTTCCACATTTCATTTGTGTCCTTCCCTGCCAGCCTATGTTCCCAACTTATGCACTTCAATTCTTGTCTGACAACATCGTATTTACTCTTCCCCCAAGTGTAAACCTTGCCCTGTTGCACGTACCTATCCCTCTCCATTACTAAAGTGAAAGTCACAGAATTGTGGTCACTATCTCCAAAATGCTCCCCCACTAACAAATCTATCACTTGCCCTGGCTCATTACCCAGTACTAAATCCAATATTGCCCCTCCTCTGGTTCGACAATCTACATACTGCGTTAGAAAAGCTTCCTGGACACACTGCACAAACACCACCCCATCCAAACTATTTGATCTAAAGAGTTTCCACTCAATATTTGGGAAGTTAAAGTCGCCCATGACTACTACCCTATGAATTCTGCACCTTTCCAAAATCTGTTTCCCAATCTGTTCCTCCACATCTCTGCTACTATTGGGGGGGGGGGGGGGGGGGGGGGGCAAGAGAAAACTCCTAACAAGGTGACTGCTCCTTTCCTATTTCTGACTTCAACCCATACGACCTCAATAGGGTGATACTCCTCAAACTGCCTTTCTGCAGCTGTTATTCTATCTGTAATTAATAATGCCACCCCCCCCCCCAACCTCTTTTACCACCCTCCCTAATCTTATTGAAACATCTATAACCAGGGACCTCCAACAACCATTTCTGCCCCTCTTCTATCCAAGTTTCCGTGATGGCCACCACATCGTAGTCCCAAGTACCGATCCATGCCTTAAGTTCACCCACCTTATTCCTGATGCTTCTTGCGTTGAAGTATACACACTTCAACCCATCTCCGTGCCTGCAAATACTCTCCTTTGTCAGTGTTCCCTTCCCCACTGCCTCATTACAAGCTTTGGCGTCCTGAATATCGGCTACCTTAGTTGCTGGACTACAAATCCGGTTCCCATTCCCCTGCCAAATTAGTTTAAACCCTCCCGAAGAGTACTAGCAAACCTCCCTCCCAGGATATTGGTGCCCCTCTGGTTCAGATGCAACCCGTCCTGCTTGTACAGGTCCCACCTTCCCCAGAAGGCGCTCCAATTATCCAAATACCTGAAGGCCTCCCTCCTACACCATTCCTGCAGCCACGTGTTCAACTGCACTCTCTCCCTATTCCTAGCCTCGCTATCACGTGGCACCGGCAACAAACCAGAGATGACAACTCTGTCTGTCCTGGCTTTCAACTTCCAGCCTAACTCCCTAAACTTGTTTATTACCTCCACACCCCTTTTCCTACCTATGTCGTTGGTACCAATGTGCACCACGACTTCTGGCTGCTCCCCCTCCCCCTTCAGGATCCTGAAGACACGATCCGAGACATCCCTGGCCCTGGCACCCGGGAGGCAACATACCTTCCGGTAGTCTCGCTCGCGACCACAGAATCTCCTATCTATTCCCCTAACCATTGAATCTCCTACAACTATTGCTTTTCTATTCTCCCCCCTTCCCTTCTGAGCCCCAGAGCCAGACTCAGTGCCAGAGACCTGGCCGCTAGGGCCTTCCCCCGGTAGGTCATCCCCCCCCCCAACAGCATCCAAAACGGTATACTTGTTTTGAAGGGGAACGGCCACGAGGGATCCCTGCACTGTCTGCCTGTTTGTTTTTTTCCCCTGACTGTAACCCAGCTATTCTTGTCCTGTACCTTGGGTGTGGTTACCTCCCTGTAACTCTTCTCAATCACCCCCTCTGCCTCCCGGATGATCCGAAGTTCATCCAGCTTCAGCTCCAGTTCCCTAACACGGTCTTTGAGGAGCTGAAGTTGGGTGCACTTCCCGCAGGTATAGTCAGTGGGGACACCGGTGGTATCCCTCACCACCCACATCCTACAGGAGGAGCATGTAACTGGCCTAGCCTCCATCCCCTCTTACCTTACAGAATATAGCTGCTGTGTGGACTAACTAGATCTGCGCCCTCCGACTCTGCTCCCAGTCAGCGACACTTCCTGTAAACTCCTGGCTCTCTTCGCACTCTTTGCGGAAATGTCGGAAACAAAATGAAAGGAGCACCTTACTCCCTCCTCACCTAACTCCCTCGGTCACCAAACTCTCACTATCGCACTCAAAAAGCACCAAATTCAGCACTCCCTCGGTCACCAAACTCTCACTATCGCACTCAAAAAGCACCAAATTCAGCACTCAGTGCAAACAAAGTCTGCACTGCAGGGGATCACTTTTATACTGTGAATCTAGCCTCTGAAAAACTGGCCTAATCCAATTAACTAATTAACAAGCTCCAGCTGCAAGTGCCTAGAAGTAGAAGCCTGTTTAAAGCTGATTGAAAATTCACCTTCTTCTAAACCAAACAGCAACTTTTAAGTTAATTAACTAAATAAAAGAAAGACTAAACTTGAGATAAAAATGAAGCCTTATACTCCCTTGGTCACCAAACTCTCACTATCGCACTCAAAAAGCACCAAATTCAGCACTCAGTGCAAAAAAAAAACAAGTTCCTTTAAGAGTTTCAGTTATAGAACATAGAACATAGAACATTGCAGCGCAGTACAAGGTCTTCGGCCCTCGATGTTTAGAGGCTGTTTAGCACAGGGCTAAATCGCTGGCTTTGAAAGCAGACCAAGGCAGGCCATGAAAACAGTTCAATTCACTTAACAGCCTCCCCGAACAGACGCCGGAATGTGGCGACTAGGGGCTTTTCACAGTAACTTCATTTGAAGCCTACTTGTGACAATAAGCAATTTTCATTTCATTTCATTTTCATTTAATTTAATGTTGCGCCGATCTGTGAAACCACTCTAAAGCCCACCTACACTATTCCCTTATCGTCCATATGTCTATCCAATGACCATTTGAATGCCCTTAGTGTTGGAGAGTCCACTACTGTTGCAGGCTGGGCATTCCACGCCGTTACTACTCGCTGAGTAAAGAACCTACCTCTGACATCTGTCTTATATCGATCTCCCCTCAATTTAAATCTTTGTCCCCTCGTGCTAGACATCACCATCCGAGGAAAAAGGCTCTCACTGTCCACCCTATCCAATCCTCTGATCGTCTTGTATGCCTCAATTAAGGCACCTCTTAACCTTCTTCTCTCTAACGAAAACAGCCTCAAGTCCCTCAGCCTTTCCTTATAAGATCTTCCCTCCATAATCAGGCAATAATCTGGTAAATCTCCTCTGCACCCTTTCCAATGCTTTCACATCCTTTCTATAATGCGGCAACAGAATTGCACGCAATACTCCAAATGCGGCCGCACCAGAGTTATGTACAGCTGCAACATGACATCATGGCTCCGAAACTCAATCCCTCTACCAATAAAAGCTAACACACCATACGCCTTCTTAACAACCCTCTCAACCTGGGTGGCAACTTTCAGGGATCTATGTACATGGACACCGATATCTCTCTGCTCATCCACACTGCCAAGAATCTTACCATGAGACCAGTACTCTGTCTTCCTGCTATTCCTTCCAAAATAAATCACCTCACACTTTTCTGCATTAAGCTCCATTTGCCACCTCTCAGCCCAGCGCTGCAGCTGATCTATGTCTCTCTGTAACTTGTAACATCCTACCGCACTGTCCACAGACTTTAGTGTCATCTGCAAATTTACTCACCCATCCTTCTACGCCCTCCTCCAGGTCATTTATAAAAATGACAAATAGCAGTGGCCCCAAAACAGGTCCTTGTGGTACACCACTAGTAACTGGACTCCAGTCTGAACATTTCCCATCAACCACCACCCTTTGTCTTCTTCCAACTAGCCAATTTCTGATCCAAACTGCTAAATCACCCTGAATCCCATGCCTCCGTATTTTCTGAAGTAGCATACCGTGGGGAACCTTTTCAAAC
>NW_027309032.1:0-55957 GCF_047496885.1 Scyliorhinus torazame
CCCCCTCCTTCCCCCCCCCCCCTCCTTCCCCCCCCCCCCTCCTTCCCCCCCCCCCCTCCTTCCCCCCCCCCCCTCCTTCCCCCCCCCTCCTTCCCCCCCCCTCCTCCCCCCCCCCCCCTCCTTCCCCCCCCCCCCCCTTCCCCCCCCCCTCCTCCCCCCCCCCCCTCCTTCCCCCCCCCCCCCTTCCCCCCCCCCTTCCCCCCCCCCCCTCCTTCCCCCCCCCCCTCCTTCCCCCCCCCCTCCTTCCCCCCCCCTCCTCCCCCCCCCCCCCTCCTCCCCCCCCCCCCTCCTTCCCCCCCCCCCCCTTCCCCCCCCCCTCCTTCCCCCCCCCCCTCCTTCCCCCCCCCCCCCTTCCCCCCCCTTCCCCCCCCCTTCCCCCCCCCCTTCCCCCCCCTCCTCCTTCCCCCCCCCCTCCCCTCCCCCCCCCTCCCCTCCCCCCCCCTCCTTCCCCCCCCCCTCCTTCCCCCCCCCCTCCTTCCCCCCCCCCCACCCTCCTTCCCCCCCCCCCCTCCCCCTCCCCCCGTCTCTCTCCCCCCTCCCCTCCCCCCCCCTCCTTTCCCCCCCTCCTCTCCTCTCCTCTCCCCCCCTTCCTCTCCTCTCCCCCCCTCCTCTCCTCTCCCCCCCCCTCCTCTCCTCTCCCCCCCCTCCTCTCCTCTCCCCCCCCCCCTCCTCTCCTCTCCCCCCCCTCCTCTCCCCCCTCCTCTCCTCCCCCTCCCTCCCCCTCCGCTTGTCAATGGATTTCCCATTGAAACCACCCCACGCCACCGCAAAACCCATTGCCGGGGTGCGCTGCCAGCAGGAAAAGTGAATCGCGGCAATCGAAGAATTCCAGCCATTATCACGGATCTGGAGTCACATATAGGCCAGAACAAGTAATGATAGCAGATTTCCTTCCTTAAATGGCACAAGTCCTTGAGATGGGTTTTTATGACAATTTCATAATCACCATAACTGAATCCAGCTTTTAATTTATTCATTACATTTTAGTTCCACCAGGTCCAATGGTCAGATTTGAACCCATGTCCACAAAGCTTTGGACAGGACCTCTGGATTCGTAGCCTAGTGACATTACCAGCACACCAACCACTTAATCACTCTACCACGGACCCAGGCATTACACAAGGAAAACTAGTGTGCTAACTCTGATTGTACCAATGATTTATAACGTAGGATTCACCCCACGATCACAACTTACTATTAACATTTTATTGTATCTGTTTTGCTTTACTCACTGCCATTCAGCATTGCTGCAGTAGCTTCTATTTGTTACCAAACAGAATCTCCAGATCTCTTTCATTTACCATGCACTATTTTCTTTCCATTTAATATTTTCCTCAATATTAAAATTGATAAGTGGCTGTCAACAACACCTAAAATAGTCACTCAATAATTGGGTCAAATGTCCTCCAGGCAACTTTGATATGCAGTACATTAGTCCCTGAAATTTTACCTCTCTCTGGCTATGACAAGCTCCAATTTCCCATGATGAGCAGTTGGTGGATGGTTCAGAAGGTAAAAGAGCACAAAAAAATAATTTAATGACGAAAATTGTATGGGAATGGCTTCCATCTAGTTTTTCTGCTTAAAAGGTTTCTCTCACAAACCTCTGGGGAAGGCTTTACTCCTCTGGTGTGGCTGGTAGATGGAGCCACGAACTAGGAGTGGGACAAGAAGGAAAGAGTTGCTGGAACAGGAGAGTCTTCGTGATGGGCCACAGGATAAGATGGCGGAGGGCAAGGGGGCTGCTCTGCCCGCCCAGTGGTCAATGGAGCAGCTAATAGAGTTCCTCAATGGAAAGTTCTGCCAGCAGAGGAAAGAGGCCCTGGAAGACCTGGCCAAGGTAGTGGAACCAATTAAGTCGGGGATCGAGAGAGTGGAGCAGAGGCTGGAGTCCCAGGGCAGGGCGATCCAGAAAGTGGAGGAGGCAGTGGGGAAGCAATTGGCCTCGTTGGTGGCTGAGGTGGGGGTGGTGCGGGAGACCCAAAATAGACTGATGGAGAAGGTGGAGGATCTGGGGAATCGCTCCAGAAGACAAAACCTTAGGATCATGGGGATGCCCGAAGGCATCGAAGGTTTTGAGGCCGGTATGTACGTGGCTAAGGTGCTGGAGAATCTGATGGAGGAGGGGGCCTTTGACCGGCTCCTGGCGGTCGACGAGCGCACAGGGCGCAGGCGGGTGAGCCACCGATGGTGATGCTTTCTGGACAATGAGAAGATTCTCCGATGGGCGAGGCAGAGTAGGAAATGTACCTGGGAAGAGAACGAGCAGTGGGTGTCTCAAGACCTGCGAGCATAACAGGCGAAGAGAAGGGCCGGGTATAACTGGGTCAAGGCTGCTCTCTTTAAAAAGGGGGCGAAGTTTGGAGTATTGTACCCAAACTGCCTGTGGGTGACATTCCAGAAGCGCGGGTATTATTTTACTATACTAGAAGTGGCAATGGAGTTTATGAGGGACAATGGACTGGGGGGTGGGTGAGGACATTGAACTTTGGAGGAGTTTGTGTGTTATTTAAAAGGGTTTTCTGGAGGGCAGGTCTTTCATGGGGGTACATCGAGGGTCAGTGCATCTTTTGTTACTCTTTCGGGGAGTATAGTTGGGGGGTGGGGAGTTGGGGGTGGTGGGGGAGTTGGAGGCCTTGGGCGAGAGCCACCACGCTATCTGGGCAGGCTAGTTAACGGGAATGAAGTGGTGGGTTGTCAGAAGGCAGGCATGGTGGGGGGATGGGGCTGGTGTTTGCTTCAAGGGGCGGGGGGGGGGGGTTGCTGACAAAGGTGTGGTTGATGTGGAGCTGTTGTAAAAAAAATCGATGACAGTGGACATCTGAGGGTGGGGGTGGAGGGGCGTGTGACACAGGCCAAGGGCTGACCGAAAAAGGGATATAGTTGATCGGCAGGAGCTGGGGACGGGGAGCCCCCTGACTCAGCTGGTCACGTGGAACATGAGCATGAATGGGCAGGGAGCAGAGGGATACAGATCCTTAGAAAATAGTTTTAGATAGAGGATCTGGATCGGCGCAGGCTTGGAGGGCCAAAGGGCCTGTTTCTGTGCTGTACTTTTTCTTTGTTCTTTGTTCTTCTTTGACTGAATGGGCTGGTCAAAAGGTCACGTATGTTCACGCACTGACAGGTGCTGGGGAGGATTCTTGACTTGGATTCGCATCGGTTGATTATGTGGGCTGGGATTTCAACACGGTTATAGAACCGAGCTTGGACCGGTCAAGTCCTAAGTCGACGAAGGTGTCGGCAATGGTGAAAGAGCTGAAGGGGTTCATGGAGCACATGGGGTGGTGGGGGGGTTGTGTTTCTAACTTTGGTTGGCTCTTAATTTGTTGCTCGTTGTGTCTTTACTTAATTTGCTCTGTTTCTATAACCTTTGCTCTAGAGTCGCCAGGTATCTTTATGATACCACCACAAGGTTCAAGTTCAAGTGCTGATCAATAACTCAATACACCAATTAGTAAGATTCAAATCAAAACACATTTATTATACACAGACAATCACTACTCATGCATAAAACTCTACTTACTAGACTATCTCTAACACTAAAAGGCCTATACATAGCTTTGGAACTGGCCCACCAGGTCAGGGTAACAAATGGCCTTTCGTTCGATTCTGAGTCTGCAGGATTCAAAGCTGGTATAGACTGGTAGCTAGGAGCGTCTATCTCGTAGCGTGCGTTGACTGGAGACATACTTGGTTGATGCAGCGGCTAGACAGATCACTGTCAAGGGTTGTTTCGAGCTGCTGAGTGACCCTGCCAAGAAGAGCGAATTGAACTTGGGGACTCTACTTTATAGTCCCCAGGGGCTTCGCGCCATTCGGGGCAGACCCCGTATCTGGTTCCAAGTGATTGGACTAGGTTCCGATCACTTGGATCAATTTCTCCAAGACTGGAGCCGTTCCCTGATCACTGGGCAGTTCCTGAGTGTCAGTTAGCCTTCCTTTGTCTTGGCTCCTGCTGGCGCCAAGGAGTCTGGCTTGGCCTTATTCACCTTAAATGTTTCAATTGTTCCTGGGGATCGCTCATTAATATGCGGATGGTTGCTAGTTTCAGTGCTGTCTGGGTTTCTGCAAGTTCTAATACACAGGAAACTTTGCACCTGCTTGTTTTTCCTGCGTTTGACTGAATTTCCCTGCATTCTTTGCAGATCTCCATTTTAAGTCGGGAAGTGGCCAACCCAGGTGGCTACAGTTGGACCTGTGGAGGGTTAGAAAGCTGAGGGCAAAGGAATTTTCATACTTCTCCCATGTCCAACGGGTGCGATTTTTTTCATGTTAGACACGTCGTTGCTGGCAGAGGTGGTTGACTTGGAGTATTCGGATATTGTGGTTTCTGACCATGCGCCGCACTGGTGGATTTACGAGTGGCCTGGAGGACGCCCAGCGCCCCCAGTGGAAACTGGATGTGGGGTTGTTGGTAGGAGAGGAGGTGTGCGAACGGGTGAGGGCTGACATTTGGGGGCAGGTGGAGCTAAATGACACAGGGTGGCCACGCCACCACACTGTGGGAGGTACTCAAGGCTGTGGTCGGGGGTGAATTTATTTCATTTTGGGCACATCGGGAGAAAGAAGAGCGGACGGAGATGGCAAAGCTGGTGGCCGAGATATTGAGGATAGACAGGAGATATTCGGAGGCCCCGGAGGCAAGGCTGTTGAAGGAGAGGCAGAGGCTCCAGATGTAGTTTGGGCTAGTGTCCACGGGGAACGCAGTGGGGCAGTTAGGGAGGGCCAGAGGGACAGTATATGAGGAGGGGGAGAAGGCCTGCAGGATGTTGGCCCACCAGTTGAAGAAGCAACAGGTGGCGAGGGACATTGGCAGAGTAAGAGATGATAAGGGTAAGGTGGTGATGGACCCAGAGGGAGTGAATGGCATATTTGAGGTATTCTACAGAAGGCTATATGAATTTCAGCCCCGGATGTGGGGGGGAGGGGATGCGGCAGTTTTTGGACGGGCTGGAGTTTCCCAAGCTAGAGGAGGAGCTAGTGCAGGGATTGGAGACCCCAATTGGGTTGAGGGAGGTGATGGACAGTATGGGGGTGATGCAGGCAGGGAAGGACCTGGGTCTGGATGGGTTCCCAGTTGATGCACTATCAATTATGACGAGACGAGAGTAGAGTGTAATCGAGGCATTATTAAGCAGAGATGTGTTGCCTCCTGCAGCTGCTGCCGAAATGGCTGCAGCTCGGCGAGCTCACACATTTACACTCCGCCAACTGGGTGGAGCCAGCAGGCAGGGATCTACCCCCATACCTGTAGTACAGGAGCCTTACCGTATAGAATAGATAGATAGAACGTTACAGCGCAGTACGGGCCCTTCGGCCCTCGATGTTGCGCCAACCTGTGAAACCACTCTAAAGCCCATCTACACTATTCCCTTATCATCCATATGTTTATCCAATGACCATTTAAATTCCCTTAATGTTGATGAGTCCACTACTGTTGCAGGCAGGGCATTCCACGCCCTTACTACTCTCTGAGTAAAGAATCTACCTCTGACATCTGTCCTATATCTATCTCCCCTCAATTTAAAGCTATGTCCCTTCGTGCTAGATATCACCTTCCGAGGAAAAAGGCTCTCACTGTCCACCCTATCTAACCCTCTGATCATCTTGTATGCCTCTATTAAGTCACCTCTTAACCTTCTTCTCTCTAACGAAAACAGCCTCAAGTCCCTCAGCCTTCCCTCATAAGATCTTCCCTCCATACCAGGCAACATCCTGGTAAATCTCCTCTGCACCCTTTCCAATGCTTCCACATCCTTCCTATAATGCGGCGACCAGAATTGCACGCAATACTCCAAATGCGGCCGAACCAGAGTTTTGTACAGCTGCAACATGACCTCATGGCTCCGAAACTCAATCCCTCTTCCAATAAAAGCTAACATACCGTACGCCTTCTTAACAACCCTCTCAACCTGGGTGGCAACTTTCAGGGATCTATGTACATGGACACCGAGATCTCTCTGCTCATCCACACTACTAACAATCTTACCATTAGCCCAGTACTCTGTCTTCCTGTTATTCCTTCTAAAATGAATCACCTCACACTTTTCTGCATTAAACTCCATTTGCCACCTCTCAGCCCAGCGCTGCAGCTTATCTATGTCCCTCTGTAGCTTGTAACATCCTTCCGCACTGTCCACAACTCCACCGACTTTAGTGTCATCTGCAAATTTACTCACCCATCCTTCTACGTCCTCCTCCAGGTCATTTATAAAAATGACAAACAGCAGTGGCCCCAAAACAGATCCTTGTGGTACACCACTAGTAACTGGACTCCAGGCTGAACATTTTCCATCAACCACCACTCTTTGTGTTCTTCCAGCTAGCCAATTTCTGATCCAAACTGCTAAATCACCCTGAATTTCATGCCTCCGTATTTTCTGCAATAGCCTACCATGGGGAACCTTATCAAACGCTTTACTGAAATCCATATACATCACATCAACTGCTTTACCCTCGTCCACCTGTTTGGTCACCTTCTCAAAGAACTCAATAAGGTTTGTGAGGCACAACCTACCCTTCACAAAACCGTGATGACTATCTCTAATCAAATTATTCCTTTCCAGATGATTATATATCCTATCTCTTATAAACCTTTCCAAGACTCTGCCCACAACAGAAGTAAGGCTCACTGGTCTATAGTTACCGGGATTATCTCTACTCCCCTTCTTGAACAAGGGGACAACATTTGCTATCCTCCAGTCTTCTGGCACTATTCCTGTGGACAATGATGACATAAAGATCAAAGCCAAAGGCTCAGCAATCTCCTCCCTAGCTTCCCAGAGAATCCTAGGATAAATCCCATCCGGCCCAGGGGACTTAACAGTTTTCACACTTTCCAGAATTGCTAACACCTCCTCCTTATGAACCTCAAGCCCTTCTAGTCTAGTAGACTGTATCTCTGTATTCTCCTCGACAACATTGTCTTTTTCCTGTGTGAATACTGATGAAAAATATGCATTTAGCACCTCTCCTATCTCCTCGGACTCCACGCACAACTTCCCACTACTGTCTTTGACTGGCCCTACTCTTACCCTAGTCATTCTTTTATTCCTGACGTATCTATAGAAAGCTTTAGGGTTATCCTTGATCCTACCTGCCAAAGACTTCTCATGTCCCCTCCTGGCTCTTCTTAGCTCTCTCTTTAGGTCCTTCGTAGCTAACTTGTAACTCTCGAGCGCCCTAACTGAACCTTCACGTCTCATCTTTACATAAGCCTCCTTCTTCCTCTTGACAAGTGATTCAACTACTTTAGTAAACCACGGTTCCCTCGCTCGACCACTTCCTCCCTGCCTGACAGGTACATACTTATCAGGGACACGCAGTAGCTGTTCCTTGGACAAGCTCCACATTTCAATTGTGCCCATCCCCTGCAGTTTTCCTCTCCATCCGATGCATCCTAAGTCTTGCCTCATCGCAACATAATTGCCTTTCCCCCAGATATAATTCTTGCCCTGCGGTATATACCTATCCCTTTCCATCGCTAAAGTAAACATAATCAAATTGTGATCACTATCACCAAAGTGCTCACCTACCTCCAATTCTAACACCTGTCCTGGTTCATTACCCAGTACCAAATCCAATATGGCCTCGTCTCTCGTTGGCCTATCTACATACTGTGTCAGAAAACCCTGTATTACATCTCGTATGTGATATATACAACAGTGGTGCCTACCACATTCACCCCCTGTTAAAAAAGAGTCCGGGGGGGGGGGCTATTTACATGCATTTTAAGATTAACATTTTGGGTAAAGTTCACAAATTCAGCCGATAGGGTGCCATGATCCTCCATTGTGAGCGCGGCAGTCCCAGTGGCGATGCAGGTGTCGGCTCGGTCGCCGGTGACTCCGGGACCGTGTAGACTTCATCTTCATCCCCGGGTGGGACCAAGGGGAGGACGGATCATCCTGAAACGGGGGCTGTGGTGAGGTGCGCTGGGGGGAGGAAGGGTGGCGCCGGGGCAGAGGGGACGGACGGGGACCCAGCTGGTGCCAGGTCCCTGAGGGAGACTGTGTCTTGGCGGCCGCCGGGGTACGCCACGTAGGCGTACTGCGGGTTTGCGTGGAGTAGCTGTACCCTCTCGACCAATGGTCCGCCTTGTGGAGCCGCACGTGCTTACGGAGGAGAACGGTTCCTGGAGCTGCCAGCCATGTTGGGAGCGAAACCCCGGATGTAGACTTCCTGGGGAAGGCAAGGAGGCGTTCATGGGGGGTTGCATTAGTCGCCGTGCAAAGTAACGATCGGATGGAGTGAAGGGCGTCGGGGAGGACCTCCTGCCAGTGGGAGACCGGGAGATTTTTGGACCGTAAGGCCAGCTGGACGGCCTTCCAGACCGTCCCATTCTCCCACTCCACCTGCCCGTTTCCCCGGGGGTTGTAGCTGGTCGAGATGATGCCCTTGCTGAGCAGGTACTGATGCAGCTCATCACTCATAAAGGAGGATCCCCGGTCGCTGTGGATGTAGGTGGGGAAACCGAACAGGGCGTAGATGGTGTTGAGGGCTTTGATGATGGTGGGAGATGTCATATCGGGGCATGGGACGGCGAAGGGGAATCTGGAGTACGTGTTTCGGTTGATGGAGGGGAGGGGCCCTTTGAAATCCACACTGAGGCGTACAAAGGGGCAGGAGGCCTTCACTAGGTGCGCGCGGTCTGGACGGTAGAAATGCGGTTTGCACTCGGTGCAGTCTTGGCTGTCTCTGGTGATAGCCCTGACCTCCTCAATGGAGAAGGGCAGATTGCGGGCCTTTATGAAGTGAAGGAACCAGGTGACCCCTGAGTGACAGAGAGCATCGTGTAGGGCCCGGAGTCGGTCCACTTGTGCGCTGGCACATGTACCTCGGGATAGGGCATCGGGGGGCTCGTTGAGCTTACCGGGGCGAAACAAAATCTCGTAATTGTAGGTGTAGAGCTCGATCCTCCACCTCAAGATTTTATCATTTTTGATCTTGCCCCGCTGTGTGTTATTGAACATGAAGGCAACCGACCATTGGTCAGTGAGGAGAGTGAATCTCCTGTCGGCCAGGTAATGCCTCCAATGCCGCATAGCTTCTACGATGGCTTGGGCCTCCTTCTCGACGGAGGAATGCCGAATTTCGGAGGCATGGAGGGTGCGTGAAAAGGATGCCACCGGCCTGCCTGCCAGGTAGAGGGTGGCAGCCAGAGCTACGTCTGATGCATCGCTCCCGACTTGGAAGGGGAGCATCTCGTCGACCGCGTGTGATGCACGATCAATTACACTCAAGACAAAGTGATTTCATAACTGAAGGCTTTAATCGACTAGAACTTGTTCCCCAGCAGCTTCGGTACAGAAAGTGAAGGCTGCTGGGACGGCACCGGTTCTTATACTCTGCCTGTCAGGGCGGAGCTACGTATCAACAGCCAATGAGAAACTCCTAGGTTTAACCAATGGTCATCAGCCTCTTAGGTACCGCAATACCTGATAATACCACATTTGCCTCCTGTTAAAAAAAGAGTCCGACGGGGGTGGTGGCCAGTGGTAACAGTCGCCTTTAACATGGTATGATCAGATATGGAGGTACCGTGATACCTCCTTACAGGGCTGTCGAGAATATTTACAAAGTGTTCGTTCACGGTTAAAGTCACAGCGAAGCAATCAGTCGATTGGGTGGCCTGGTCGTCCTTCTGGATCGCCTGGGCTTCAGTGGTGATTCTGGTGGGGGTCCAGGTGGTTGCGACTCCGGGAGCTTGGTTTGGGCCTCCCTGGCAGCTTCGTCGCCCCTAGGTGGCGCTGTTGGGGCAAACGGTTGACACGGGGGTGGGCAGGCCTAGGCAGGAGCGGTGGGAGTACTGACCCTCCAGTGAGGTGCTGTGGGGGGAGGGTGGGGGTGGGGGTAATGATTCGGGTGCGCGTGGGGTTCCGGCGGGCGCCAGGTCGCGTAGGGAGACCGTATCTTGTCAGGTAACGCCACGTAGGCGTACTGGGGGTTAGCGTGCAGCAGGTGGACCCTCTCGACCAACGGGTCCGACTTATGTGCCCGCACGTGCTTCCGAAGCAGGATGGGGCCGGGTGTCGCTAGCCAGGTTGGGAGCTAGGTCCCGGAGGAGGACTTCCTGGGGAAAACCAGGAGACGTTCATGCCGTGTCTGATTGGTAGTTGTACAGAGCAGCGACCGGATGGCGTGAAGGGCCACCAGGAGGACTTCTTGTCAGCGGGAGACTGGGAGATTCCTGGACCGTAGGGGCAGTAGAACAGTCTTCCAGACCGTTCCGTTCTCCCTCTCCACCTGTCCGTTTCCCCAGGGGTTATAACTGGTCGTCCTGCTTGAGGCAATGCCCCTGCTGAGCAGGAATAGACGCAGTTCGTCGCTCATAAAGGAGGACCCCCTATCACTGTGTATGTACGCGGGGAAACCGAACAGTGTAAAGATACCCTGGAGGCCCTTGATGACGGTGATTGCGGTCATATCTGAGCAGGGGATGGCGAATGGGAACCGGGAGTACTCGTCAATCACGTTCAGGAAATACGTGTTGCGGTCGGTGGAGGGGAGGGGGCCTTTGAAATCCATGCTGAGGCGTTCAAAGGGATTGGAAGCCTTTATCAGGTGCGCCCTCTCTGGCCGGTAGAAGTGCGGCTTGCGCTCTGCGCAGATTTGGCAGTCCCTGGTGACTGTCCTGACCTCCTCGATGGAGTAGGGCAGGTTGCGGGTCTTGATGAAGTGGAAGAAACGAGTGACCCCCGGGTGGCAGAGGTCCTCGTGGAGGGATCGGAGGTGGTCCACTTGTGCAGTGGCACAAGTGCCGCGGGACAGGGCATCAGGAGGCTCGTTTAGCTTCCCCGGACGGTACAAGATCTCGTAGTTGAAGGTGGAGAGTTCTATCCTCCACCACAAGATCTTGGCGTTTTTAATCTTGCCCCGCTGTGCATTATCGAACATGAAAGCAACCGACCGTTGGTCCGTGAGGAGAGTGAATCTCCTGCCGGCCAGGTAATGCCTCCAATGTCTCACAGCTTCAACTATGGCCTGGGCCTCCTTTTCGACCGAGGAATGGTGAAATTCAGAAGCATGGAAGGTACGGGAGAAGAAGGCCACGGGCCTGCCCACTTGGTTGAGGGTGGCCGCCAGAGCTACGTCGGACGCATTGGATTGGATTGGATTGGATTGGGTTTGTTTATTGTCACGTGTACCGAGGTACAGTGAAAAGTATTTTTCTGCGAGCAGCTCAACAGATCATGAGAAGAAAAGGGAATAAAAGAAAATACATAATAGGGCAACACAAGGTATACAATGTAACTACATAAGCACTGGCATCGGATGAAGCATACAGGGGTGTAGTGTTAATGAGGTCAGTCCATAAGAGGGTCATTTAGGAGTCTGGTGACAGTGGGGAAGAAGCTGTTTTTGAGTCTGTTCGTCCGTGTTCTCGGACTTCTGTATCTCCTGCCTGATGTAAGAAGTTGGAAGAGTGAGTAAGCCGGGTGGGAGGGATCTTTGATTATGCTGCCCGCTTTCCCCAGGCAGCGGGAGGTGTAGATTGAGTCAATGGATGGGAGGCAGGTTCGTGTGATGGACTGGGCGGTGTTCACGACTCTCTGAAGTTTCTTGCGGTCCTGGGCCGAGCAGTTGCCATACCAGGCTGTGATGCAGCCCGATAGGATGCTTTCTATGGTGCATCTGTAAAAGTTGGTAAGAGTCAATGTGGACATGCCGATTTTCCTTAGTTTCCTGAGGAAGTATAGGCGCTGTTGTGCTTTCTTGGTGGTAGCGTCGACATGGGTGGACCAGGACAGATTTTTGGAGATGTGCACCCCTAGGAATCTGAATCTGCTAACCATCTCCACCTCGGCCCCATTGATGCTGACAGAGGTGTGTACAGTACTTTGCATCCTGAAGTCAATGACCAGCTCTTTAGTTTTGCTGGCATTGAGGGAGAGATTGTTGTCACTACACCACTCCACTAGGTTCTCTATCTCCCTCCTGTATTCGGACTCATCGTTATTCGAGATCCAGCCCACTATAGTCGTATCGTCAGCAAACTTGTAGATGGAGTTGGAACCAAGTTTTGCCACGCAGTCGTGCGTGTACAGGGAGTAGAGTAGGGGGCTAAGTACGCAGCCTTGAGGGGCGCCGGTGTTGAGGACTATTGTGGAGGAGGTGTTGTTGTTCATTCTTACTGATTGTGGTCTGTTGGTCAGAAAATCGAGGATCCAGTTGCAGAGTGGGGAGCCAAGTCCTAGGTTTTGGGGATTTGATATGAGCTTGGCTGGGATTATGGTGTTGAAGGCGGAGCTGTAGTCAATAAATAGGAGTCTAATGAAGGAGTCCTTGTTTTCGAGATGCTCTAGGGATGAGTGTAGGGCCAGGGAAATGGTGTCTGATGTGGACCAGTTGCAGCGGTATGCGAATTGCAGTGGATCAAGGCGTTCTGGGAGTAAGGAGGTGATGCGCTTCATGATCAACCTCTCGAAGCACTTCATTACGACTGAAGTCAGGGCCACTGGTCGGTAGTCATTGAGGCACGTTGCCTGGTTCTTCTTTGGTACCGGTATGATGGTGGTCTTCTTGAAGCAGGTGGGGACCGCAGAGTGGAGTAGGGACAGGTTAAAGATGTCCATGAATACCTCTGCTCTCGACCTGGAAGGGGAGGGACTCGTCGATGGCGCGCATTGTGGCCTTTGCAATGTCTGCTTTGATGCGGCTGAAGGCCTGGCGGACCTCCGTAGACAGGGGGAATGTTGTGGACTGGATTAGGTGTCGGGCTTTGTCTGCGTAGTTGGGGACCCACTGTGCGTAATAACTGAAAAACCCGAGGCAACGCTTCAGGGCCTTGGGACAGTGAGGGAGGGGGAACTCCATAAGGGGGCGCATGCGCTCAGGGTTGGGGCCTATAACTCCATTTCGCACTACGTAGCCTAGAATGGCTAGACGGTCTGTGCTAAACACGCATTTATTCTTATTGTACGTTAAGTTAAGGATTTTCGCGGTCTGGAGAAATTTGCGGAGGTTGGTGTCATGGTCCTGCTGGTCATGGCCGCAGATGGTGACGTTATCCAGATACGGGAACGTTGCGCGTAAGCCGTACCGGTCAACCATTCGGTCCATCTCTCGCTGGAAGACCGAGACCCCATTAGTGACACCAAAGGGAACTCTTAAAAATTGATAGAGCCGCCCATCTGCTTCGAAGGCAGTGTACTTGCGGTCACTATTACGGAGGGGTAGCTGGTGGTAGGCGGACTTGAGATCCACCGTGGAGAAGACCTTGTATTGCGCGATCCTGTTTACCAGGTCGGCTATACGGGGGAGAGGGTACGCGTCCAGCTGCGTAAACCTGTTGATGGTCTGGCTGTAGTCAATGACCATCCTATGTTTCTCCCCGGTCTTTACCACCACTACTTGAGCTCTCCAGGGACTGTTGCTCGCTTCGATGACCCCTTCCCTCAGCAGCCTTTGGACCTCTGACCTGATGAAGGTCCGGTCCTGGGCACTGTACCGCCTGCTCCTGGTGGCGACGGGTTTGCAATCCGGGGTGAGGTTCGCAAACAGGGAAGGCGGGTCGACCTTAAGGGTCGCGAGGCCGCAGACAGTAAGGGGGGTATAGGGCCGCCGAATTTAAAGGTCAGGCTTTGCAAGTTACATTGGAAGTCCAACCCCAAGGGGGTAGCCGCGCAGAGGTGCGTCAGGACATAAAGGCGGAAATTGTTGAGTCTCCTGCCTTGGACAGTGAGGTTCGCTAGGCAGAACCCCTTTATCTCCACCGAGTGTGACCCGGAGGCCAGGGAGATCCTTTGGTTTACAGGGTGGGTAACAAGTGAACAGCGCCTTACCGTGTCGGGGTGAACAAAGCTTTCCGTGCTTCCAGAGTCAATCAGGCAAGACGTCTCGTGGCCGTTGATGAAGACTGTCGTTGTTGCTGTTGCGAGTGTCCGAGGTCGACTTTGGTTCAGTGTCACCGAGGCCAGGTGAAGCAGTTGCGAGTTCTGATCGGGCAGCGTGTAGTCGGCCGTGCTGGGGGCCTGGGGCCCCATCCAAGATGGTGTCTCCCATGGGTCGCACATGGGGCCGGGGATGGACAAGATGGCGGCGGGGATGGACAAAATGGCGGTGCCCACACGTCCAGCGTGGTGTCCGGGGGGGCAAGATGGTCGCGCCCGCGGGTCGCACGTGGCCCTAGGATAAGGGGGTGGCGGTGAGCGCTGGCCGGTCGGGGCCTGAAGGGGGGGTTGCCGCGGTGGTCCGGAGTCGCTGGAGACCGCGGCCATGCCGCGGGCCTGGCAGACTCCCACAAAGTGGCCCTTCTTGCCGCACCCTTTGCAGGAGGAGGTGCGGGTCGGGCAGCACGGGCGGGGATGATTCGCCTGCCCGCAGAAGAAACAGCGGGGCCCGGTGGCGTTAGCGGGCCGTCTCACAGCGCAGGCCTGCGGGGTCAGGGGGAAGATCTGTGGGGCTGCCGCTGCGGGGTGCCACTCAGCCCAGTGGGCCGCCGCGCGGTCGGGCGCATAGGACTGCGCGTTTTGGGAGGCTACGTCCATGGACTCTGCAGGGCCCGTGCCTCTCTAAGTCCCAGGGTGTCCTTTTCTAGGAGTCTTTGGCGGATCACTGATGAGCTCATACCTGCTACGAAGGCATCCCTGATTAAAAGTTCCGTGTGCTCGCTCCCCGCAACTTGTGGGCAGCCACAGTTTCGGCCCAGCACCAGTAGCGCCCAGTAGAAATCCTCCAACGATTCCCCGGGGATTTGCCATCTAGTTGCAAGCAGGTGACATGCGTAGACCTGATTTACAGGGCGGATATAATGTCCTTTTAACAGTTCGGTCGCGGCATCATAGTCCTCCGCCTCCTCGATAAGGGTGTAGATCCCAGGGCTGATCCTTGAGTGCAGCAGGTGCATTTTCTGTCCTTCTGTTGGGGTGCCTCCGGCTGTCTCGAGGTAGCCTTTAAAGCACGCCAGCCAGTGTTTAAATATTGCAGCCGAGTTCTCCGCGTGGGGGCTCAGTTGTAGGCACTCCGGTTTGATTCGGAGATCCATCCTTCCAGCTTAAGTCTAGTCGATTAAATTGATGCGCAATCAATTACACTCAAGACAAAGTGATTTCATAACTGAAGGCTTTAATCGACTAGAACTTGTTCCCCAGCAGCTTTGCTACAGAAAGTGAAGGCTGCTGGGACGGCACCGGTTCTTATACTCCGCCTGTCAGGGCAGAGCTACGTATCAACAGCCAATGGTAAACTCCTAGATTTAACCAATGGTCATCAGCCTCTTCGGTACCGCAATACCTGATAATACCACATTGTGCATCGCGGCCTTGGCGTTGTCGTCCTTGATACGGTTGAAGGCCTGGTAAGTCTCGGCCGTCAGAGGGAAAATGGTGGAGTGAATGAGTGGGCAGGCCTTGTCCACATAGTTAGGGACCCACTGGGCGTAGAATGAGAAGAACCCCAGGCATCGTTTGAAGGCCTTGGGAGAGGGGGAGTTCCATGAGGGGGCGCATGTGATCGGAGTTGGGCCCTAGAACTCTATTTTGCACCACATAGCCGGGGATGGCTAAGCGGTTGGTGCTGATCACGCACTCTCTTTGTTGTACGTTAGGTTGAGGAGTTTGGTGGTGTGGAGGAATTTGGAAAGGTTAGCATCGTGGTCCTGCTGGTCGTGGCCGCAGATGGTGATGTTATCCAGGTACGGGAAGGTGGCCCGCAGTCCGTACCGGTCAACCATTCGGTCCATCACCCGTTGGAAGACTGAGACCCCCATTAATGACGTCGAAGGGAACCCTAAGGAAGTGGTAAAGGCGGCCGTCCGCTTCAAACACGGTGTACGGGCGGCCCGCCTTGCGAATGGGGAGCTGGTGGTAGGCAGGCAGATTTCAGGTCCACTGTCGAGAAGACCCGGTACTGTGCAATCTGATTGACCATATCAGATATGCATGGGAGGGGGTACGCGTCGAGCTGTGTGTACCGATTGATGGTCTGACTGTAGTCAACGACCATCCTGTTTTTCTCCCCAGTTTTCACAACTACCACTTGGGCTCTCCAGGGGCTGTTGCTGGCCTCGATAATGCCTTCCCGCAGCAGCCGATGGACCTCGGACCTGATGAAGGTCCTGTCCTGGGCACTGTACTGTCTGCTCCTGGTGGCGATGGATTTGCAATCTGGGGTGAGGTTTGCAAACAGAGAAGGCGGATCGACCTTAAGGGTCGTGAGGCCGCATACAGTAAGGGGTAGTAGGGGCCCGCCGAATTTCAGGGTTAGACTTTGGGGGTTGCACTGGAAGTCCAGGCCGAGTAGCAAGGCAGCGCAGAGGTTGGGGAGGACGTAGAGCCGGAAGTCGCTGAACTCTGCGCCCTGGATGGTGAGGGTGGCGGTGCAGTACCCCCGGATCTCCACTGAGTGGGATCCGGAGGCCAGGGAGATTCTCTAGTTAATGGATGAAGGTGGATGAAGCTCTCTGTGCTCCCGGAGTCAAGAAGGCATGATGTCTTGTGCCCATCGACCTTTACCGCCGTCGACGCGGTTGCGAGAGGTTGTGCGGTCGGGACTGGTCGATCGTGATGGAGGCGAGTTATAGCTGGTGTTGGAAGGCCCCTGGCTGGTCGGCAGGCGATGAGCAGCCTGTTGAGGTGCCCGACGAGCAGGGGTCCTGAGGCGGGGAAGATTGCAGCGCCCACGGGCCGCACGTGGGTTGCGGGAGCAAAAATAACGGCACCCATGGGTCGCACGTGATGGGTGCAGGAACAATGGGCCTGGTTACAGCAGCGATCGAGCGGGCTGGCACACAGCAGCAAAATGTCCTTTCTTCCCGCAGGCCTTGCAGAGTGTGCTCCGGGCAGCGCTGCCGGGGGTGCTTCATCTGTCCGCAGAAGTAGCACTTGGGTCCGCCGGGGTTGGCTGGCTGCCGTGCGGCGCAGGCTTGGGGGTGGTCGCTGGGGGGGTCCACGATGGGGTGTTCGCTGGTGGGTTCCACAATGTCCAGGAGGGGGGCGCCGTAGCAGTCTGGGGCGTACGCTTGTACATTACGGGAGGCGACTGTTAGTGAGATCGCGAGTTTCTTGGTCGCCCGGAGGTCGAGGGTCGCCCCTTCCAAGAGGTGCTGGTGGATGTACGCCAACCCTATGCCCGTAACGAAAGCGTCCCTAATTAGGAGTTTGGAATGTTCAACGGCCGAAACAGCCTGGCAATCGCAGTCCCTTGCCAGGGCGTGCAGGGCACGCCAGAAATCTTCCACAGACTCACCGGGGAGTTGATGCCGCATGGACAGGAGGTGCCTGGCGTAGAGTTTGTTGGTCTGCTGGGTGTAGTTCTCTTTCAGTAGGGCCATGGCCTCGGCGTAGGTAGGTGCGTCCCGGATGAGGGGAAAGATATCGGAGCTCAGCCGCGTATACAGGATCTGGAGCTTGTGTGTCTCTAAGGGTGGTTCTGTCGCAGATCCGATGTAGGCTTCAAAGCAAGCTAGCCAATGTGCGAAGGCCGACTTGCCGTTGTCTGCTTGAGGGTGCAGCTGCAGGCGATCTGGTTTGACGCGGAGGTCCATCATTGTAAAATCTCTGCTTAATAAATTGATGCACTATCAATTACGACGAGACGAGAGTAGAGTGTAATCGAGGCTTTATTAAGCAGAGATGTGTAGCCTCCTGCAGCTGCTGCCAAAATGGCTGCAGCTCGGTGAGCACACACATTTATACTCCGCCTACTGGGTGGAGCTAGCAGGCAGGGATCTACCCCTGTACCTGTAGTACAGGAGCCTTACCGTATTACATCTCGTATGTGATATATACAACAGTGGTGACTACCACACCAGTGGAGTTTTATAAAAGGTTTGGGACGGTCCTGGGCCACTGCTTGTGAGGGTGTATAATGTTGCTAACTTTCCGGTTGGTTCAATTGCTCTGTTTTATTACCTTTGCTCTCGAGTCGCCAGGTATCTTTATGATACCGCCACGAGGTTCAAGTCCAAGTAATGATCAATAACTCAATGCACCGATTAGTAAGATTCAAATCAAAGCACATTTATTATACACAGTAATCACTACTCATGCACAAATTCTACATCTAAACTATTTCTATAACTAACAGGCCAATACTTAACTTTGGACTGGCCCACCAGGTCAGGGGAACAAATGGCCTTTCGTTCGGGTACTGAGTCTGCGGGATTCGAAGTTGGTACGGATTGGTAGCTAGCATCGCCTATCTCGTAGCGAGCGTTGAACTAAGACTTACTTCTTTCGGTGGTCACTGCACCGGTCACGGTCAAGGTTGGTTCGCGTTGCTGGGTGACCCGAGCAGGACGAAGTGATGAAGAGAGCCATTTGAACTTGGGGCTTAACTCTTATAGTCCCCAGGGGCTTCCCGCCTTTCGGGGCGGACCCTGTACCTGGTCCCAAGTGATTGGACTTTGTCCCAATCGCTTGGTTCGATTTCTCCAATACTGGAGCGGTTCCCTAATTGATGGGTGGTCTTAAGGTGTTCGTTCACCTCCTTTGTGTTGGCTCCTGCTGGAGCCGGGGAGTCTGGCTTAGTTTTGAGTGTCCCAAATGTTGCTATTGTCCCCGGGGATTGCTCATTAGTATGTAGATGGCTGCTACATTATTATGCTGATGGTCGCTGGTATCGAAGTTGTCTGGCCTTTTGCAGAGAAACCTGCTGGTTTCTGTCTATGTTGGCTGACTGTCCCATCAGCCTTTGCCGTTCGCCATTTTAAATCGGGAGTTGGCCAATTTAGGTGGCTACACACCCTCCTTGTGATCCTAACGCAAAGCGTGAAGGATCACATAACTACGTTGCTTTCCATTCCCTGACCTGGTGAGCACTTCTTTCATGGCCTCTACACTGACCATAACTATGCAAAAACATTTTTACCTGTCAATTCTAAGGGGCGCTATGTCAAACAGGGACATGCATTACAAAACAAGAAAATGGGAACCTCTAACTATCCTTAAAATGCTACTCTCACTTAAACATTTCATCACTCTAACTTCCTCAACCATACAAACAAAATCATAGCAGTTTATACACATTTTTCCTGGCTTGGCAGTCAAGCGCAGGATCGTACAATTGCTCATGAACATTTCTTTATTTACAACAAAAACGCAAATGAATGCTCTTTATTATAGATCGCGGGAGTCGGGGGTCTGGTCGTATCCGAAAATAGGGGATCTGATCCTATATACCGGGGTGCGAGCGCGGTAGGCTCTCCTTCTCCATTTTCTCAGACGCATAGTCTGCACGATGCAGCAGAGTATCGCCAACACCAATAGGGATTCTATCACGTAGGACAGGGAGTACCAGGTTATAAACCTGGCACACCAAGATGGTGTGGTGTCGCTGGTGACTGGGCTCTGGGTACTGTGGGGAAGTGAAACATTAACGGCTGGGGGGCTTGAGGTCATGGGTTTCGTGTTCATGCGCAACCAAATGTCCATTATAACGATGAACCATGCGGAGGATGTCCTCATGGTTCTTCTTTCACTTCTCTTCTCTTCTCTTCTCCTGTCCTGGAGCTTCTGGAGTTCGGTGGAAACAAGCATAGTGTCTGTTACTATCTTGGTTTAACATCTCGTATGATAGCCTGTCTGTCCTTTAGTGCCAATTACTCCCTTTATAATTGGTCACTATGTGTGACTCCCTCATTTTTTTTTCTCCAAAAACCGAATTTTAGGACAAGACACACTTACAAATAATGAACCAGTGCGAGCCGTCTCGCAGACTGTGCGGTTTACCATCCAAATATTTCAGGATGTAAATAGCATATGGTTGGCAGCCTAAGGGTTACCTGAAACAAACACAACTTTTTGAACTAAAACTTTCCAGAATGAGGTGCGTATGGGCCGCGACGGGTAAGAGTTGGATGGAGTCCCCGGGTAGATCGGCGACCAATGCCGTGTCTCTCCCCTACCCGAGCGTAGCTGACCAGAGGGGGGGTTCCCAGGCAGGGCGGATCCCAAGCCGTTTCTCCACTGCCTGAGCAACCGACAAGAACGGGCAAGAAATGTAGTCATCGTGGGGGGCTGCCGTATTGGTTCTTCTCTCGAACCAGAAGGGCAGTGGTATCTGTCGACAGACGAGTTCCGCTGAACTGGCGTCTGGGACCTTAACAAGTCTCTGCAGACAAACTAGTTCCTCTGAACTAGCATCTGGCCAGTAGCAAGTCTCTGTGGGCAAGTCCTCAGAGGTTTCGGCCGAAAAGGCGTGGGGCCGTGGAAAAAATGTTTTCGGTCTGAACATACAACATTTAACAAAACAGTACAAACAACGTAAAACATGCTGCTGGTTCCATCAGAAAGGACACCGTTTTCTCCCAAGCGGTTCCATTTTAAAACATCATCTGGACACCTCAGTTATTGGTTGTGAACAGGGTCGCAAAGGGGTTCTCATTTTGGGAGTCAGACTCAAGGTCATCATCTTCTCCCGGATGCCAAACTCTCAGGTGTATCAGGGCTGATAGGGCTGCTTGGTATGATTTCGGATCGCTCTCGTCATTCCGGACGAGTCTGAACGCGTTATCTCTGTGCCAGTAGGTGGTGTCTAGTTGTGTGAGGACGGAATCGGGGTCGTCATTGTGGGTCGGTGGTCGGTGGTGGGGTTTGTTAAGGAAAGTGATCATGAAGGGATCACTCGAATTGTGGTCAGATTCGCTGGGTGCGGGCCTGTTGCATGGGGATTGTAGGGAGGCGTGCTGTGGCTATCGTCCGAGTCACAGTCGCTGTCTCTGCTGCTGCAGTCTGTGGGCGTTCCGGGGCGGAGTGTATATTTCAGGGGTGGAGTCGAGGTCGAGTCCGTGGCTGGGCTGGACGTGTTGGGGGATGGTAGGGTTACGTTGGCTGTGGGCAGGGTGTGGTGTGCTGCATCGAGCATGACGTGGTGTGCGTGGTTAGACTGTGTTCCATATGCCTTCAGCTGGTTGATATGGAACCACGCGGTCTTTCCATTGGGGTACTTTATCTTGTAGACGGAAGGGCTTACTTTGTCCGCAATGGAGTACGGACCCGAGTACTTTGGTGACAGGAATGTGCTGGGGTTGTAAACGGAGAGCATGACTTGCTGTCCTACACTGTACTCAGTCGCATGCACTGTCTTGTCGAAACAGGCCTTGCTCTGTTTCTTTCTTGTGCCCAATTTCACTGCGGCTGCTAGCTGAGCCATTTTAACATTATCCACTAATTGTTCTACTGCTTTCTCGTGTGTGAGGGCCGTCACTTCGGGACTGGTCAAGTCTAAACCTAGTAAAGATTCTGTGCCTTTCATGGGGCGTCCGGTCATGAGGGTGTGTGGGGTGTAAGCTGTGGAAGTTAAACTGTATTTCGCAAAAACATCAGTACAAAAGGGAGGACTGAGTCCTAAGTGGTGTTGTTTTGCTGGACCATTTTTCTGAGGGTGGATTTTAGGGTCCGATTCATGCGCTCCACGATACCACTCGACTGTGGGTGGTATGCTATGTGGAATATTTGGGTGATGCCAAATATCGTGAGGACATTCTGCATGACACGTCCCGTAAAATGGGAATCTTGGTCTGATTCAATGCTGCGGGGGAGTCTCCATCTTGTAAAGATGTGGTGGGTCAAAATCTTGGCTGTGGTCTTTGCCGTGTTCGTTCTGATGGGAATGCTTCCACCCATTTCGTAAACGTGTCTATCACCACGAGTACATATTTATAACCATTCCTGCAAGGGGGCAATGGTCCTATAAAATCAACCTGGAGGTTAGTCCAGGGGCCATTAACGGGTCGGGTGTGACTGAGTTGAGCCTTTTTGGCGTATCTGTCCGGATTATTCTGGGCACAGATAAGACAGTTCTCTATGTAGTGATTTACATCGTCCTTTAAATTCGGCCACCAACAAAGCTGCTTGAGGTGGGCTGTAGTGGGATCGATTCCCTGATGTCCATGACCGTCATGGAATAAACAAATCAGTTGATTCCTGTCCTGTTCGGAAACCACATAAAGGGTGTCTTTTAACACCACACCGTCATGTGTGGTCAGTGCATTTTTGAACCTCTCATGGGGTGCTGGATAGTTTCCTCTTACAATCTCCCTGAGATTGCTGTCCTGCTTCTGGGCCTCCACTAGATCTTCGATCTTAGTCTGCGAGACCTGAACTGCATTCACTGGTGTGCTTTTGGGGGGTGTCCAAAAATATCCGTGCCTGGAACCTGCTTTAGCCAGTGCGTCGGCTTTTACATTTCCAGGGGGGTAGGAATGATGGTGACTTCGAACTTTGACTATCCCAAAAGTCCTGTTCTGTGCTCTCTCTAAGATGTGACGGAGCAATGGGGCTGAGGGGAGGGGTTTTCCATCTGCGGAAACAAATCCTCTTGCTTTCCACAGGGGCAGGAATTCCGTAAGGCTGTTGCAGACATAGAGACTGTCCAAGTATATGTCTGCTGGGCTGGGGAAGGAATCTGGGTGTTCCACTATATACGCGATGGCCGCAAGCTCTGCTGCCTGCGCGCCTAAGTGGCCTGGAAGTCTTAATGATATTTCCTCTAGGGCGCGTCCCTGCCCGTATGCGACATAAATACCGTAACCTGTTATGCGCTTCCCATCCAATACTGTGGAAGATCCATCCACATAAATCTTTATGGGCTCGCACGTGTCTGTGTGCTTGGGGCTCTGGGTTGAACTACCTATCTTTCTGGGGGGTGTTTTAGCAATAAAGGGGCCTGTGTTGTGGTGTGGAGAGATAATCTCACATTCATGGGGGGTTCCGGAGTACTGTAGGTTGTCGGCTAAAAAGTCTGGGTCTTTGTCCGTTTAACAGTGATGTCCCGTCCCTGAAAAAGAAGTGTCCATCTGGCTGCTCTTATTTGACTGACTGTACCGTCCTTGAGTCGTCCGTCCAGTAAAAGTTGGGTGGGGGTGTGCTCGGTGAGGATTGTGATGGGGTTCAGTCCGGTAATGTAGGAAAATACTGAACTGCCCAAAATACTGCGAGCAGGTGCCTCTCACAGGCTGAAAATCCCTGCTCCACAGCATCTAAAAGTCTGGAGGCGTAAGCCACGGGCCTTAACTGTTCGTGCCGATCCTGGAGGAGCACGGCCGAAAGGGTGCGGTCTGTGGTTGCTACCTCTATAGCTTAAGGGGAAAGCGGGTCTGGAACTTGTAGTGCGGGGGCAGCTATGAGTGCCTGTTTCAAAGAGTCCACAGCATCCGTATGCTGCGGAAGCCTTTCCCAGGGGGCTCCTTTCTTTAGGAGGTCTGAGAGGGGCGCTGCCTTGCTGGCGAAACCATCAATGTGGTTTCGGCCGTAGCCAACCAGTCCTAAAAATGACCGGAGGGCTGAAACGTTCTGGGGAAGGGGCAATTTAGCAATCGAGTCAATCCTTTTATGCTCGATCTTGCGTTTACCATGTGTGATAATTGTTCCCAAATATATCACCTTATCTTCCAAAATCTGGGCCTTTTTGGGGTTGACTTTACAAGCAATTGAGTGTAAGAGTTCCAGGAGTTCAGACAGAAGCTCGATGTGCTCTTCCTTGGTGTCTGTCTGCAGTAGTAGGTCGTCTACGTACTGGACCAGACATGCAAGAGAATTTGGCTAAGCCATTTGCCAGCTGTCGGTGGAAAATGGAGGGGGAGTTGTGGAATCCTTGTGGCAGGCATGTCCACGTGTACTGTTGATTTTTAAAAGTGAAGGCAAATTTGTACTGGCACGCCTTTGCCAATGGAATGGACCAGAATCCATTACTGACATCCAAAACCGTAAAGTATCGGGAATTGAGTCCCTGCTTGAGCATGGTCTCGGGACTTGTTGCTACTGTGGGGGCTGCTGCGGGGGTGATTTTGTTGAGTTCCCGGTAATCGATGGTCAGTCGCCATGATCCATCGGGCTTTCTCACTGGCCAAATCGGGGCATTATTAGTGGAGGCTACTGATCGAAGTCCGCCCTGCGCTAATAAGCTTTCGATTACTTTTGCGATTTCGTCCTCTGCCTCTTGGGGAAATCCGTATTGATTTTGGGGTCTAGGGTCAGGTCCTGTGATCTGTACGGAGCCAGTCATCCGGCCACAATCGTGTTTGTGGGTCGCGAATGCTGCCCTGTTCTTTTACAGAACTGCCCTAACCTGCTTGTCCGTGCTAAGCGTGGTCGGGTTGAACCAAAATTCGCCTACTGCGCTAATTTTGTTCACGTATTCACCTATGTTGAGCGTTGCGGGGGCTCTTGGAGATTTTGCCATTTTCCAGACACACTGGTTGACTGGATCAAATGATAAGTTGTGAGAATTCATAAAATCGATTCCCAGAATGTGTTCTGCGGTGTGGGGCAGGTCAACTAAAACCACGGGGTGCTTGGTGGTGATGTTACCGGTTTGAATGGGTACAGGGGCTGTGATGTGTCCCTGCTGTGAGTGGCCTGTAAAGCCGCTGAGGGTGATGGTGGCTGTAGTGGGCCACGAGTCCTTTTGGAACATGGTGGAGGAATTTATTGCGGTGCGGGACCCTCCTGTGTCCCAGAGAAATTCGATGGGCTGTCCCCGAATTTTTGCTGCAACTACAGGTCATCCGGACCTATCCCAAAGGGTGTCGCAGACCCAACTGGGGGAGCCCAAACACCGTCAGTCCGTTCCGGTCAGGTCCTTCTGAACTGAACGGGCGCTAACACTATGAATGGGCTCTGTCTTCTTCTTACTCAGAGTGCCCGTCTGCTGGGCTCTCTGTGGCTTTCGTTGGGCATGGCACTCTCTTGCAAAGTGTCCCAACTGTCCACAGTTGTAACACTCCTGTGACTTGGGTGGGGGGCTGTTCTTTCCTTCATTCACCCATGCGGGGTTCTGGTGTGTTGTAACTGCCTGTATATCTGCGTCGGCCTGCTATTCTTCGGGAATTTTATCTGCGGGTTGTTTTGTACAGATTGCTCCCAGGCGCGGGACAATCTTTTTACCACCCATTTTTCGTTATGGGCCTCCTCTGAGGGATCATAATTCGCGCAAGCTTTCTGACCTGTTTCTGTGGCATGGGAGATAAGGGTGCGGGTCCATTTGGCCATGTTGTCTGGGGACAAATGGGCACGGTCTACGTCTCCAAAGACTGCTGCAAAGTGGATCCACAGGCGTCCAGCAAACGCTGTGGGGTGCTCGGCATTATTTTGCCTGCATTTGTTGAGGCCATCTACGGGGTCACCCCGGTTATACCCGATCGCATCCAGGATCGCGGTATGCATTTCTGCAAGGGTGCCTCCTCCTACATTCTGTGGGTCGGGAAGGGCTGCTGTGACTGAAGGGTCTAAACTTAAAACTGTGAGCTTTACATGCTCTCGCTCATCCAGGCCGTACATGGTTGCCTGCTGCTTTACCCTGGCAAATAAATGGTGGGGGTCTGAGATGGGGAGGAACGGTGTGATCTTATCGCACGCGTCCCGTAATTGGGTCACTGTTAAGGGGATAGAGTATAGAAATTCCTCATCGTCCGATGTGGTTGTGCTGTGGGTGGTTACTGGGTTCTTTGGAGCCTGAACTATCTGCTCTGTGGGGGGTTGGGGCGCTTTCCCCTTCTGTGGCTTTCCCTGCGCACATGTTCCCTGAACATATCTCTGCGCTGTCTCGTTTAACTCTTCCCAATCAGGGCCGTGTTCCTCATCTAATTTTGCTCCAAATGTTTCCTGGAATCCTTTCTGGACTGAAAGCAAAGATTGCAGTTCTGCAATCTGCTTCCGGCACTTTGCGTGGTCTAGTGAGCTTTGTCTTTGCTCCGTGGTGGCAGCATGGAGTGCTCTTAACGCTGCCTTCAGGTCACCACACTGCCTCTACAATGCTTCTACCTGCTTCTCTGTTTCTTCACGTACCAGGACTGCACGTTGCGTGTCCTGATAGGCCTTTTCATATTGGGGCTGGAAGCTGCTTAAGTGAGCCAGACAAGACTTGTGAGCCCTTTTGGCGTCATCCACCTCTCCGTCTTTTGCTGCCAACTTCCTCCTCAATTCTAAGTTCTCCTTTTCTACCTCGCTTACATCGACCTTACTCATTCCATGTATGCCTTCTACTTCTTTCCGGAGCGTCCTAATGACCTCCTCTGTGCCTCGCAATTGTGCCAAGCAGGACACGATTGCCATCGGCTTGCGAGCTTTCCCTAAGCTCTTCTTGTGGATCTCGCTCAGGGTCTCCCACCAAGTATGTCCTGTACTCCCGGGGCCTGATTCCTTATTGTCACAGAATTCACTCCAAAGGGGCCATCCTTTCCCATTGAGATGTTTCCTGATTTCTTCCTCCCAAATGGGACATTGTCCCACTCTACTGCTGCTGGTCGCTGCGACCGCAAATTCCTCGGGGTTCATGAGGCGTTGCATTGCCTGCATTGCCATCTTTCCTATCCGAATGCTGCTCTTCAAATTTGGGACAGGGGTATTAAGGCGGTGCTGTAAATACGGGTACGGCTTTCGCTACTTTCCGAAATACAAACTCCCGACAGTTTTGTCGCAACAAAAATCTATCAGTTTTACCTTATCGCCCTGTTAGTTACGCATGCATACACACACTTCCGAATTATGAATATTGATCAGAACTGCTTGAACACTTGTGGTTTTCTGTTTCCAATTGGATCTCTAATTCAAATTCTGGGTTCTGCCGGAGTGGTTATGCCACTTCTAGATCGGGTCCCGTCAGATGTCGCCAAGTAATGTTGCTAACTTTGCGGTTGGTTCAATTGCTCTGTTTTATTACCTTTGCTCTCGAGTCGCCAGGTATCTTCATGATACCACCACGAGGTTCAAATCCAAGTAATGATCAATAACTCAATGCACCGATTAGTAAGGTTCAAATCAAAGCACATTTATTATACACAGTAATCGCTACTCATGCACAAATTCTACGTCTAAGCTACTTCTATAACTAACAGGCCTATACTTAACTTCGGACTGGCCCACCAGGTCAGGGGAACAAATGGCCTTTCGTTTGGGCTCTGAGTCTGCGGGATTCGAAGTTGGTACGGATTGGTAGCTAGGAGCGCCTATCTCGTAGCGAGCATTGAATTAAGACTTACTTCTTTCGGTGGTCACTGCACCGGTCACGGTCAAGGTTGGTTCGCGTTGCTGGGTGACCCAGGCAGGACGAAGAGATGAAGAGAGCCATTTGAACTTGGGGCTTAACTCTTATAGTCCCCAGGGGCTTCCCGCCTTTCGGGGCAGACCCTGTACCTGGTTCCAAGTGATTGGACTTTGTCCCAATCACTTGGTTCGATTTCTCCAATACTAGAGCGGTTTCCTGGTCGATGGGCGTTCTTGAGGTGTTCGTTCACCTCCTTTGTGTTGGCTTCTGCTGGCGCTGGGGAGTCTGGCTTAGTTTTGAGTGTCCCAAATGTTGCTATTGTCCCCGAGGATTGCTCATTAGTATGTAGATGGCTGCTACATTATTATGCTGATGGTCGCTGGTATCGATGTTGTCTGGCCTTTTGCAGAGTTAAATACACAGCAAACCTGCACCTGCTGGTTTCTGTCTATGTTGGCTGACTGTCCCATCAGCCTTTGCCGTTAGCCATTTTAAATCGGGAGTTGGCCAATTTAGGTGGCTACAATAATGAAGCACGGGAGAGGGCAGGCTTCCATCTCCCTGACATTAAAAAAGGACAAGGATCCAGAACAGTGTGTGTCTGATCGCCCAATATCATTACTGAATGTAAATGCAAAGCTGTTGGCGAAGGTGTTGGATTTCCAAATCGAGGACTGCATCCCGGGGGTGATAGACGAAGACTAAACGGCGTTTGTGATTGGGAGGCAGTTGTCGGCAAACGTGAGGAGGCTGCTTAATGTAGTCATGATGCCTTCAGAGGAGCAGGAGGTGGAGGTAGTCGCGGCGATGGATGCGGAGAAGGCGTGGAGTGGGAATATCTGTTGGGGATGTTGTGGTGGTTTGGGTTCGGGCAGGAGTTTGTGAACTGGGTCCGGTTGCTGTACAAGGCACCGGTCGCAAGTGTGCGGACGAACCAAGTTAGTTTGGGGTATTTTGGGCTGCATCAGGGGATAAGGCAGGGGTGCCCGCTCTCCACGTTGCTCTTCGCCATCGCATTAGAGCCGCTGGCAATGTCACTTAGGGCACCGAGGGACTGGAGAGGGATTGAGCAGGGGAGGGGGGGGCGCGTCGAGCACGGGGTCTCATTGTATGCGGACGACCTACTGTTATATTGTTATATATTGGGCAATATCAGGGACATTATGGGGATTTTGGAGGAATTTGGCCAGTTCTCCAGGTTTACGTTGAACATGGGAATGAGCTGGGTGTTTCTGATTGAGACAAGAGGGCAGGTGAGGAGATTAGTGAAGCTGCCGTTCAGGGTGGTGGTTGTGAGCTTTAGATACTTAAGCATCCAGTTGACTCGGGGTTGGGCATAGCTGCATAAATGAACCTGGCCCCGGGAGGAGAGGAGGGGGACATGGGGCGGTTTCTGGACAAGCTGGAATTTCCCCAGGTGAAGGAAGCAAAGAAGCAGGCGTTGGAGGAGTCCCTGGGGCTGAGGGAGGTGCTGGATAGTGTCATGATATGCAGACACACACATAATGATATACAGGCAAGCAACTAATGGACACAGAGAACAGGACATGACCAATAAGCAGGCAGGACACTCAGGGGTGGGATCTGACTATAAAAGACACGAGGCACTCACACTCCGCCTCTTTCCACTGATGAACATCTAGAGAGTCAGTCAAGGGTGTTGTTACAATCTCACACCTCCACCATGTGGCTAAGAACTAGTCTGGTTCAGTCAGACAGAGTAACCACACTTAAGTTAGCAGAGAGTCGAACTCACAGAGAACTGTGCTAACTGTGCCATTAGTTCAATAAACCTGATTGAACTAACTTCAAGGTCTGTAGTATCTTTCTGATCTAAGCTGCATCCAGTTGCAGCCAGTGTTAGACCAGTGTATCTAACACCACATTGTCTTTTATGGTCAGATCCCACCCCTTTGTGTCCTGCCTGCGTATTGGTCATGTCCTGTTCTCTGTGTCCTTTAGCTAGTTGGCTGTATATCATTATGTGTCTGCATATCATGACAGATAGTATCAGGGGTATGAAGTCGGGGAAGACCCCTGGGCCGGATGGGAACCCGGCGGAATTCTATAAGGAATTTGTGACGGACCTGCCACCACATCTGTTGGGGGCATTTAATGAAGCACTGGAGAAGGGGGAGTTGCAGGAGACGATGACGTAGGCAGTAATCACACTAATTCCGAAAAAGGGGAAGGACCCAGTGGAATGTGGGTCTTATAGGCCCATCTCACTATTGAACATGGATGTGAAAGTATTGGCTAAGTTTTGGCGGGGAGGATGGAGGACTGTGTCTCGGGGGTGGTGGCAGAAGATCAAACAGGCTTTTTGGGAAGGGCAGGCAGCTCGCGAGTAATATAAGACGGCTGTTGAATGTGGTGATGAATCCGTCAAGGGTTCTGGTACCGGAGGTGGTGGTGTCCATGGACGGGGAGAAGACATTTGATCGGGTGGAGTGGGGGCACTTGTTTGAGGATTTGGGAAGGTTTGGGTTTGGGCCGAGATTTGGGGCATGGGTGCGGTTGCTGTATGTGGCACCAAGGGCGAGGGTAAGGACGAATGATATGAGCTCACAAAGCTTTGACTTACAAAGGGGTATGAGGCAGGGGTGCCCGTTATCACCGCTGCTGTTTGCACCAGCCGTGGAGCCATTGTTGATGGTTCTCAGGGGGTCGGCAGAGTGTTGGGGGATTATGAGGGGACAGAGGGAGCATCGGGTGTCGCTCTATGCCGATGACCTCTTGCTGTAAGTTTCGGATCCGTTGGAGAGTATGGGAAGGATTATGGGCCTGCTGGGGAGGTTTGGAAGGTTCTCAGGGTACAAGCTGAATGTAGGGAAAAGCGAGGTATTCCTGGTGAATGAGCTGGCACAGCGGGCTAATTTAGGGGGGATATCACTTACGAAGGATAGGTTTAGGTATTTGAGGATTCAGGTAGCGAGGGAATGGATGGGGCTCCACAAGTGGAACTTAACGAAGCTGGTGGAGGAGGCTAGGGAGGATCTTAAGAGATGGGATACACTGCACTTAACGCTGGCAGGGTGGGTCCAAGTGGTGAAAATGAATATTCTGCCAAGGTTCTTGTTTATCTTTTAAGCTCTCCCGATCTTTATACCAAAGGCCTTTTTTCGGAAAGTGGACACGATCAATGACTACCGGCCAGTGGCCCTGATTTCAGTCGTAATGAAGTGCTTCGAGAGGTTGATCATGAAGCGCATCACCTCCTTACTCCCAGAACGCCTTGATCCACTGCAATTCGTATACCGCTGCAACCAGTCCACATCAGACACCATTTCCCTGGCCCTACACTCATCCCTAGAGCATCTCGAAAACAAGGACTCCTACATTAGACTCCTATTTATTGACTACAGCTCCACCTTCAACACCATAATCCCAGCCAAGCTCATATCAAAGCTCCAAAACCTAGGACTTGGCTCCCCACTCTGCAACTGGATCCTCGATTTTCTGACCAACAGACCACAATCAGTAAGAATGAACAACAATACCTCCTCCACAATAGTCCTCAACACCGGCGCCCCCGCAAGGCTGCGTACTTAGCCCCTTACTCTACTCCCTATACACACACGACTGCGTGGCAAAACTTGGTTCCAACTCCACCTACAAGTTTGCTGACGATACGACGGATCTCGAATAATGATGAGTCCAAATACAGGCGGGAGATAGAGATCCTAGTGGAGTGGTGTAGCGACAACAATCTCTCCCCCAATGCCAGCAAAACTAAAGAGATAGTAATTGACTTCAGGAAGCAAAGTACTGTACACACCCCTGTCAACAGGGCCGAAGTGGAGATGGTTAGCAGTTTCAAATTCCTAGGGGTGCACATCTCCAAAAATCTGTCCTGGTCCACCCACGTCGACACTACCACCAAGAAAGCACAACAGCGCCTATACTTCCTCAGGAAACTAAGGAAATTCGGCATGTCCACATTGACTCTTACCAACTTTTACAGATGCACCATAGAAAGCATCCTATCGGGCTGCATCACAGCCTGGTATGGCAACTGCTCAGCCCAGGACCGCAAGAAACTTCAGAGGGTCGTGAACACCGCCCAGTCCATCACACGAACCTGCCTCCCATCTATTGACTCCATCTACACCTCCCGCTGCCTGGGGAAAGCGGGCAGTATAATCAAAGATCCCTCCCACCCAGCTTACTCACTCTTCCAACTTCTTCCATCGGGCAGGAGATACAGAAGTCTGAGAACACGCACGAACAGACTCAAAAACAGCTTCGTCCCCACTGTCACCAGACTCCTAAATGACCCTCTTATGGACTGACTTCATTAACACTACACCCTGTATGCTTCATCCGATACCAGTGCTTATGTAGTTACATTGTATATGTTGTGTTGCCCTATTATGTATTTTCTTTTATTCCCTTTTCTTCTCATGTACTTAATGATCTGTTGAGCTGCTCGCAGAAAAATACTTTTCACTGTACCTCAGTACACGTGACAATAAACAAATCCAATCCAATCATTTCTGACTTTGTATGGGCGGGCAAGGTGCCGAGGGTGGGGAGGACCCTGCTACAGAGGCAGAGGCAGCAAGGGGGGTTGGCGTTGCCAAACTTGCTTCATTATTATTGGGCGGCGAATGTGGACAAGGTGCGGCGGTGGTGGGAAGGAGAAGGAGTAGACTGGGTTAGGATGGAGGAGGAATCTTCTAAGTGGTCTATGTGAGGGCTATGGTGACAACAGCATTGCCAATGGTTCTGAGGAGGTATTCAAGGAGCCTGGTGGTGCAGTCCACAGTGAAGATATAGAATCAGTTGAGGAGGCATTTTAGGGTGGAAGGGATGTCGGTGCTAACGCCGCTGTGTGAGAATCATGAGTTTGAGCTGGGGGGGGGGGGGATAGTGTATACAGGAGGTGGAAGGAAGTGGGGCTGGTCAAGATGAGGGATCTGCATTTGGAGGAAGGATTCGCCAGTCTGGAGGAGCTAAGGGAGAGGAGGCGAGGGGGAGTGATACACCCTGCTGGAGCGACTGCTACTCCCAGATGTGGGAGGGGAGGGAAGAATTGGGGATATATACAAGTGGCTGGGGCGCAGGGAGGCGAGCAGGTGGTGAAGATCAAGGAGAAACAGGAAGCGGAGTTGGGAGGGGAGATCAATTGGGAAGCATGGAGTGAGGCACTGCGTAGGGTAAATGAGACCTCCTCATGTGCAAGGATCAGCCTGATACAGTTTAAGGTGGTGCATATGACTCGGGCGAGAATGAATAGGCTCTTTCAGGGGGAAGCAGATGAGTGTGAGAAGTGTGGGCGGGGGCCAGCGAATCACATGCACATGAAAAAGTGGGAAGATTCTGGGCGGGAGTGTTCGCAGTCTTAGCCAGGATAGCGGAGGAGGAGGTGGACCCGGACCCTTTGTTGGCGATATTTGGGGTCTCAGAGAATCCGGGGCTCACGGAGAGGAGGAAGGCCGATGTCATGGCCTTCGCCTCTCTGATTGCACGGCGGTGAATTTTGCTGGAGTGGCGGTCGGCATCGCCACTAGGAGTAGCGGCTTGGTTGGGTGACCTGTACAACTTCCTGCGGTTTGGGAAGATAAAGCATGAATTAAGGGAAGTGGGGGGCAGCACGGTGGCCCAGTGGTTAGCACTGCAGCCTCACGGTGCCGAGGTCCCAGTTTCTCTGGGTCTGGGTCACTGTCTGTGTGCAGTTTGCACATTCTCCCCGTGTCTGCGTGGGATTTGCCCCCACAACCCAAAAGATGTGCACGGTAGGTGGATTGGCCACACTAAATCGCCCCTTAATTGGAAAAAATGAATTGGGCACTCTAAATTTATTTTTAAAAAGTGTGAGTTAAGGGGCTCTTCAGGGGGGTTTGAGGAAAGGTGGGGGATGTTTGTGACCGTGTTTGAGGGGCTGTTCGTCACGGGGGAGGGGGGGGTGAAAAAGGGGAAAAATCTGTACAGACAGTATAGTTAATTGTAGGGAAGCATGTTTCCTGGGGTGTTTGTTCGCTGTAACCTATTTTGATACATGTTTGTAATAAAATACATTTAAAAATAAATAAATAAATGAACCTGGCTCAGCTGGTGGAGCAGATGAAAAAGGAAGTTTAGGAGGTGAGATGTTCTGCCACTGTCGCTGCAGACAGTAAAAATGACGGTGCTGCCTAGGTTTCTGTTTGTGTTCCAGAACCTCCCAATTTTCTTCCCAAAGTCATTTTTCAATTCGGTTGATGCGCTGATATCTGGGTTTGTGTGGACAAAGTGCAGGAAACAATATAAGCGCGGCCTCGGCAGGGCGTTCCTCACCAAGGCCAAAAAAACGGCAATGTGCCATATATAGGGGCTGGTTTAGCACAGTGGGCTAAACAGCTGGCTTGTAATGCAGAACAATGCCAGCAGCGGGGGTTCAATTCCCATACCATTCTCTCTGAACAGGCACCGGAATGTGGCGACTAGGGGCTTTTCACAGTAACTTCATTGAAGCCTACTTGTGAAATAAGCGATTATTCTTGTTCAATAGCAGTGTCTGTTTCGGCATTGCAGGCGCCGAGAAACACCCCGCTAAACGTGCCCAAAACGGGACTCTATTTCTGTCCCGTTAAATCATACTCAGTGTCTGTGGCCTTCCAACAGCCTGCTGCAGAGACTGGGATAGCACTGTATCGGATTGAGCCTGGCAAACGCACCCCACGAGAGGCATCATGATAACGTACAAGGGTGATAAACTGAGTATGTTTTGGAGTATTGGATGTATTGTTGGATAACTTTGATATGGACTGGTTATTTTGTGAGTCTCTTCTTGCAGGATTATGGTCAAGGAGACACTGTAATGGTCCATAACAGAGGGGTGGGAAGGTGCAGGAATGTTGAGAATTGGAAGTGCAAGGATTCATTCAGGGGAACTAAGTCTAGATGCTACATTCACGGATAGCCTGTCTAATTGCAGATGTGCCGGCGCCTCACCCCATCCACCCTCTCTTCCTCGGCAAGTAGCTTGTCTTCTCTTTTACCTCTGCTCCATGTTCCTGTGATGCTGGAGCCCAATGGGAACTGCAATCATAGACCCAATGATCGGGAGTGAGTGCAGACATCATAAGCCTTTCAGAAGTGCACAGTCCATTCAAATATCCAGCACTTCTCTCTTCTGATTTCAACAACTTCTCACAACCCCTCCAGCAACAGTACTTCCACTAAGCCTGCAACAGCAAGTGAATAGTAAAAAGCACCTCACCTGCAAGTTGCATGGTGGTGCCATTAGGTGGCGCCGGTGAGCAGGGTCCCGCATGCAGCTGAATCTATGTTCAGCTGTGTGTATTTCAGAGAGCGGTTACAGAAAAACAAAGTCCAAAATGGCAGGTAGGGCATCAAACCAATTTTACATACTGACTGGTGTCACGATCTGCCCACTCTGCGTTCTGCCAATGCACACTTGGGACTCTCACGTTATTTACTTTCACAACATGCAATTGGCATAAACAATGCTGGACATGGTCAGGATTGGTTTACCTCAACTGACTTCCTGACTGTCAGAATCTACATCTCTCGCCTTTTGTTTCATTGCTATCTGTAGGAACTGCTGTGTGAAAATTGGATGTCACATTTTCGACATTACAACAGTGACTACATTTGAAAGGTATTTCATTGGCTGTAAAGCAGTTTGAGATGTTCAGAGGTTGCGACAGACGTTTAAAATTGTTCTTTCTTTATGACTTGGAAGCTTCCCAGACTCACTGGCTTAATGCCATATGACTTTGAGCTATCAAAGGAGACTTTGGTTCGTTTTTATATTGTGAGCTCATATCTACAAGAAACACGTTTTACACAGAATCTATACAGCTGAAAGAGAGGGGAGGTTTTTATCTCATCTGTTTCAGCTGGATTCAAACGTAGGTCTCAAAGTTCACAAGAAAAAGTGCTAACCTTTTGCTGGCGATACGACCATAGTGGGCCGGATCTCAAACAACGACGAGTCAGAATGCAGGAGGGAGATAGAGAACCAAGTGGAGTGGTGCAACAACAACAATCTCTCCCTCAATGCCAGCAAAACTAAAGAGCTGGTCATTGACTTCAGGAAGCAAAGTACTGTACACACCCCTGTCAGCATCAACGGGGCCGAGGTGGAGATGGTTAGCAGTTTCAAATTCTTAGGGGTGCACATCATCAAAAATCTGTCCTGGTTCACCCACGTCGACGCTACCACCAAGAAAGCACAACAGCGCCTATACTTCCTCAGGAAACTCAGGAAATTCGGCATGTCCACACTCACTCTTTCTAACTTTTACAGATGCACCATAGAAAGCATCCTATCTGGGGACTTCTGGTGATGGCGGGCGGGAGGCAGCCGCACACTGGAGGGCTCCTGTTCTGGAACAGAATTTTTGGGGTCTTAACGCCAGGTCCCAGGGGCAACGGAGGCTGCAAAAGCTGTAAGAAGGCACAGGGAGGAGAAATGTCCAAGTTGGGGAAAAAAATCGGCCGTGAAAAAAGGGGTTAATGAAAGTCCGCCGGGGAGTGGAAAAGTCAGCGCGGGAACTGCAAGGAAAGCAGAGGCTGGGGCACCAGGGGAGGCCGCATTGCTCACGGCAGAAGAAATGACCAAGGTGATGGCCGTGGAACTTGAAAAACAGTTCATAAAACACATGGAAGCGATGAAGAAGGAGATGGGGGCGGTGTTGAAAGTGCTGGTGGAGGAGGCGATTGCCCCGGTGAGGGCGGTGGTATCGAGAGCAGCAGCGGAGGTGCGGGAGCAAGGTGAGACACTGAAGGAAGTGGAAGAGGCATTATTGCAGCACAGTGATCAACTCACCTCGATGGGGAAGGAATTGCAGAGGGTGATAGAGACCAACAAGGGTCTGCGAGCCAATATGGAAGACCTGGAAAACAGATCCAGGCGGCAGAATCTGAGGATCGTGGGTCTGCCCGAAGGGGCGGAAGGCCCGAGGCCGACGGAGTATTTTGCTGATACACCATCAATAATAGACGACGAGTGATAAACGTAACTGAGGCTTTAATTCACTAATGCCTAGGTGGGCAGCACGGTAGCCTTGTGGATAGCACAATTGCTTCACAACTCCAGGGTCCCAGGTTCGATTCCGGCTTGGGTCACTGTCTGTGCGGAGTCTGCACATCCTCCTCGTGTGTGCGTGGGTTTCCTCCGGGTGCTCCGGTTTCCTCCCACAGTCCAAAGATATGCAGGTTAGGTGGATTGGCCATGATAAATTGCCCTTAGTGTCCAAAATTGCCCTTAGTGTTGGGTGGGGTTACTGGGTTATGGGGATAGGGTGGCGGTGTTGACCTTGGGTAGAGTGCTCTTTCCAAGAGCCGGTGCAGACTCGATGGGCCGAATGGCCTCCTTCTGCACTGTAAATTCTATGAAAAAAAAAAATCTATGAACAGCAAGCCTACTGCCTCTGGACCCGAACTGGGTCCGGAGGCGGAGACTTGCCACTTTTATACATAAGCCCTGAGGGAAGGAGCCACAGGCGGAGCTAGCCTGGATAAGCCCAGGCATGTACAACACAGCACAGTGAATATAATACAATGAACACAATAACGTGGTTTACCACATTCACCCCCTGTTTAAAAGAAGTCCAGCGGGGGGTGAAGTGGTGTTAATGGTCAAGTCTGTCGGGGGCCTTGACCTTCCGCGGTGACTGCCTCAATCCCGGCTGTGGTGTTGGCGCCGGCGTCTAGACCTGCGCGTCCGGGGGCTTGTTGTCATCTTCTTCACCCAGATGTTGAGTCGGCGAAGGCGAGTGCGGTGTATGGGCTGGAGTGGTGGTGCTTGTCCTCGGTGGGCCTGCAGGAGTCAGTTCTTGAGGAAGGTGGGGGGAGATGGTGTTGGGTGGGGTGTGGTGGTGATTGTCGCCGAGGAGCCTGCAGGAGCCAAATCCCGAAGGGAGACCGTGTCCTGCCGCCCGTCCTGGTGTGTCACGTAGGCATATTGGGGGTTTGCATGGAGCAGCAGGACCTTCTCGACGAGGGGGTCGGTTTTATGGCTCCTCGCATTCTTGCGGAGAAGATCGGGCCCCGGGACTGTCAGCCAGGACGGAAGCGAGACCCCGGAGGTGGAATTCCTGGGGAAGGCAAACATACGCTCATGAGGAGTCTGGTTAGTGGCCGTACATAGAAGCGACCGGCTGGAGTGGAGCACATCGGGGAGGACCTCCTGCCAGCGGGAGACTGGGAGACTTTTCGACCATAGGGCCAGGAGGACGGCCTTCCAGACCATTGCGTTCTCCCTCCCCACCTGTCCGTTTCCCCGGGGGTTATAGCTGGTCGTCCTGCTGGAAGCAATGCCTTTGCTGAGCAGGAACTGACGCAACTCGTTGCTCAGAAAGGAGGAGCCCCGATCACTGTGGATATAGGCGGGGAACCCGAACAGGGTGAAAAGGCTGTGCAGGGCCTTGATAACGGAGGCAATGGCCATGTCAGAGCAGGGGATGGCGAAGGGGAATCTGGAGTACTCACCAACGATGTTGAGGAAGTACACGCTACGGTCAGTGGAGGGGAGGGGCCCTATGAAGTCCATGCTGAGGCGCTCAAAACGGCGGAAGGCCTTTACCAGTTGTGCTCTGTCTGGCCGATAGAAGTGCGGTTTGCACTCCGCGCAGACCTGGCAGTCCCTGGTCACGGACCTGACCTCCTCGATGGAGTAGGGCAGGTTGCAGGTCCTGATAAAGTGGAAAAAGCGGGTGACTTCCGGGTGACAGAGGTCGTTGTGGAGGGTCCTGAGTCGGTCTACTTGTGCGCTGGCACCTGTACCGCGGGATAGGGCATCTGGGGGCCCATTGAGCTTCCCGGGCCGATACAAGACGTCACAGCTGTAGGTGGAGAGCTCGATCCTCTACCTCAGGATTTTGTCGTTCTTGATTTTGCCCCGCTGTGTATTGTTAAGCATGAAGGCAACCGACCGTTGGTCAGTGAGGAGAGTGAATTGCCTGCTGGCCAGGTAATGCCTCCAATGTCTCACAGCTTCTACTATGGATTGGGCCCCTTTTTCGACGGAGGAGTGTCGAATTTCGGAGGCATGAAGGGTACGGGAGAAGAAAGCCACGGGGCTGCCCGCCTGGTTGAGTGTAGCGGCCAGAGCAAAGTCCGATGCATCGCTCTCCACTTGGAATGGGATGGACTTGTCCACAGCATGCATCGCGACTATGGCGAGGTCTGCTTTGATGTGATCGAAGGCCAGTCGGGCCTCAATCGCCAGGGGAAATGTGGTGGACTTGGTCAGTGGGCGGGCCTTGTCCGCGTAGCTGGGGACCCACTGGGCATAGTAAGAGAAGAACCCCAGGCATCTCTTCAGGGCCTTGGGGCAGTGGGGAAGGGGGAGTTCCAGGAGGGGGCGCATGCGGTCGGGGTCGGACCCTAGGACTCCGTGTTCCACGGCGTAGCCAAGGATGGCCAGGCGGGTTGTGCGAAAGACACATTTCTCTCTATTATAAGTGATGTTCAGGAGTTTCGCGATGAGGAGGAAGCGCCGGAGGTTCTCATCATGGTCCTGCTGGTCACGGCCGCAGATGGTGACGTTGTCTAAAACATAGAACATTACAGCGCAGTACAGGCCCTTCAGCCCTCGATGTTGCGCCGACCTATGAAACCACTCTCAAGCCCATCTACACTATTCCCTTATCGTCCATATGCCTATCCAATGACCATTTGAATGCCCTTAATGTTGGCGAGTCCGCTACTGTTGCAGGCAGGGCATTCCACGCCCTTACTACTCTCTGAGTAAAGAACCTACCTCTGACATCTGTCCTATAGCTATCTCCCCTCAATTTAAAGCTACGTCCCCTCGTGCTAGACATCACCATCCGAGGAAAAAGGCTCTCACTGTCCACCCTATCTAATCCTCCGATTATCGTGTATGCCTCAATTAAGTCACCTCTTAACCTTCTCTCTAACGAAAACAGCCTCAAGTCCCTCAGCCTTCCCTCATAATATCTTCCCTCCATACCAGATAACATTCTGGTAAATCTCCTCTGCACCCTTTCCAATACTTCCATATCCTTCCTATGATGCGGTGACCAGAATTGCACGCAATACTCCACATGCAGCCGCACCAGAGTTTTGTACAGCTGTAACATGACCTCATGGCTCCGAAACTGAATCCCTCTACCAATAAAAGCTAACACATCGTACGCCTTCTTAACAACCCTCTCAACCTGGGTGGCAACTTTCAGGGATCTATGTACATGGACACCGAGATCTCTCTGCTCATCCACACTACCAAGAATCTTACCATTAGCCCAGTATTCTGTCTTCCTGTTATTCCTTCCAAAATGAATCACCTCACACTTTTCTGCATTAAACTCCATTTGCCACCTCTCAGCCCAGCTCTGCAGCTCATCTATGTCGCTCTGTAACTTGTAACATCCTTCCACACTGTCCATAACTCCACCGACTTTAGTGTCATCTGACAATTTACTCACCCATCCTTCTATGCCCTCCTCCAGATCATTTATAAAAATGACAAACAGCAGAGGCCCCAAAACAAATCCTTATGGTACACCACGAGTAACTGGACTCCAGTCTGAACATTTCCCATCAACCACCACCCTTTGTCTTCTTCCAGCTAGCCAATTTCTGATCCAAACTGCTAAATCATCCTGAATCCTATGCCTCCGTATTTTCAGCAATAGCCTACCGTGGGGAACCTTATCAAACGCTTTACTGAAATCCATATACACCACATCAACTGCTTTACCCCCATCCACCTGTTTGATCGCCTTCTCAAAGAACTCAATAAGGTTTGTGAGGAATGACCTACCCTTCACAAAACCGTGTTGACTATCTCTAATCAAATTATTCGTTTCCAGATGATTATACATCCTATCTCTTATAAACCTTTCCAAGGCTTTGCCCACAACAGAAGTAAGGCTCCCTGGTCTATAGTTACTGGGGTTTTCTCTCCTCCCCTTCTTGAACAAGGGGACAACATTTGCTATCCTCCAGTCTTCTGGCACTATTCCTGTAGACAAAGATGGCTTAAAGATCAAAGCCAAAGGCTCAGCAATCTTCCTAGCTTCCCAGAGAATCCAAGGATAAATCCCATCCGGCCCAGGGGACTGATCTATTTTCACACTTTCAAGAATTGCTAACACCTCCTCCTTATGAACCTCAAGCCCTTCTAGTCTAGTAGCCTGTATCTCAGTATTCTCCTCGACAACATTGTCCTTTTCCTGTGCGAATACTGATGAAAAATATTCATTTAGCACCTCTCCTATCTCCTCGGACTCCACGCACAACTTCCCACTATTGTCCTTGACTGGCCCTACTCTTACCCTAGTCATTCTTTTATTCCTGACATATCTATAGAAAGCTTTAGGGTTATCCTTGATCCTACCTGCCAAAGTAAGAAGTCTTACAACACCAGGTTAAAGTCCAACAGGTTCGCCTCGACATCACTAGCCCCCGGAGCGCTGCTCCCTCCCCAGGCGAACGAAGAGGCATGCTCCAGAAACATACACATAGACAAATTCAAAGATGCCAGACAATGCCAGAAATGCGAGCATCAGCAGGCGATCAAATCCCCACAGATCCAGAAGGGACGGGAACGTGGCCCACAGCCCGTACCTGTCAACCATTCGGTCCATTTCCCTTTGGAAGACCGAGACCCCGTTGGTGACGCCGAAGGGAACCTTGAGGAAGTGATAGAGGCGGCCGTCTGCCTCGAAGGCAGTGTATTGACGGTCCTCCGGGCGGATAGGGAGCTGGTGGTACGCGGACTTCAAGTCGACTGTAGAGAAGATTCGATACTGCGCAATCTGATTGACCATGTCAGATATGCGGAGGAGGGGGTATGCATCGAGCTGCGTGTACCGGTTAATGGTCTGGCTGTAGTCGATGACCATCCGGTGCTTCTCCCCAGTCTTGACGACCACCACTTGGGCTCTCCAGGGGCTGGTACTAGCCTCAATGATCCCCTCTCGCAGGAGTCGCTGGACGTCTGACCTGATGAAGGCCCTGTCCTGGGCACTGTACCGTCTGGTAGCGACGGGCTTACAGTCCGGGGTGAGGTTTGCAAAGAGAGAGGGTGGGGCGACCTTAAGCGTCGCGAGGCTCCAGACGGTGAGGGGGGGCAGGGGTCCGTTGAACTTTAGGGTAAGGCTCTGGAGGTGGCACTGGAAGGCGAGCCCCAGTAATAGGGCAGCGCAGAGATGGGGGAGGACGTACAGCCTAAAGTTGGTGTACTCTACGCCTTACACAGTGATGGTCGCGACACAGTACCCCGGATCTCCACTGCATGGGGTCCGGAAGCCAAGGAGATTTTCTGGGTCGCGGGTAACATGGGGAGGGAGCAGCGCCTTACCATATCTGGGTGTGTGAAACTGTCTGTGCTCCAGGAGTCGAAATGCAGGCCGTCTCGAGCCCGTTGATCCGGACGGTCATTGTAGACTTCGCGAGGTGGTGCGCTGGGACTGGTCCAGTGTGACGGATGCAAGTGTCGGAAGACGGTCAGCGGACCAGTTGGTGATAGCGGCGGCCAGCTTACGGTCGGGCGAGCTGGGTTCCCGGGAGGCAGCGGAGGGGTCCCAAGATGGTGGCCCCCATGAGTCGCACGTGGCGGGCGAGGTGCAAGATGGCATCCAAGATGGCGGCCCGTGAGTCGCACGTGTCGGCTGAGATTAAAGATGGCGGCGCCCACGGGTCGCACATGGCGGGTGGCACGGCAGCTCAGGGTGGCCCCCAACCGGCAGCAGGCAGCGCTGCTGGGCCTAGAAGATTTGGGGGAGGGGAGGGCCTGGAAGGCTTTTGCGAAGTGGCCCTGCTTCCTACAGCCGTTACAAGTAGCGTTCCGTGCCGGGCAGTGTTGTCGAATGTGAGTACCCTGGCAGCAAAAGTAGCACTTCGGGCCTCCGGCGTTGGCGGCCCGCTGCGCGACGCAGGCTTGTGTCACACCCGGGTCGGTTGATGGCTGCACCCACAAGGTCCACGAGGGTGCCACTCGGTCGCAGGTGTAGGCCCCCATGTTCTGGGAGGTCACCTCTAGTGAGTTGGGGAGCTGGACTGTCTCTGGGAGGCCGAGTGTCCCCTCTTCTAATAAACGCTGGCGGATATAGTTTGAGTGCATGCCCGCGACATAGGCATGCCTGATCAGCAGCTCCGCGTGCTGGGTATCCGATATCGCCCGGCAGTCAGTTTTGACAGAGGATGTGCAAGGCGCACAGGAATTCCGCGAGTGATTCCCCAGGGCATTGGCGTCTCGTGGCGAGGAGGTGCCTAGCATATACCTGGTTGACGGATTTCACATAATGTCCTTTTAGCAGCATTATCACCTCCGCGTTCAAGGGGGCATCCCTGATGAGGTTAAAGACTCTTGGGCTCACCCGTGTGTGGAGGACCTGCTTCTTCTGGAGTACCGTGAAGTTTTTGTTGAAAGATGCAAGATAGGCCTCGAAGCAGCTTAGCCAGTGTTCAATAGTCTCTGTAGTGTCAGCTGCTTGTGGGTCCAGGTGCAAGTGATCAGGTTTGAGTGAGGAGTTCACCTTGAATGAAGAGTCCATCTTTAGAAGTTTAGTGTATTAAATTGATACACCATCAATAATAGCCGACGAGTGATAAATGTAATTGAGGCTTTAATACAATAAACAGCAAGTCTCCTGCCTCTAGACCCGAACTGGGTCCGGAGGCGGAGACTTGCCACTTTTATGCAGAAGCCCCGAGGGAAGGAGCCACAGGCAGAGCCAGCCTGGACAAGCCCAGTGAATCTAATACAATGAACACAATAATGTGGTTTACCACATTTGCCACGATATTGGCGGAGCTACTGGGGGAGGAGGACGATCCCTCTCGATACGAACTGGATCTGGCTCATAGGTTGTGGAGGCCTGTACCAAAGGCGAATGCGCCGCCAAGAGTAGTAACTGTTTGTTTCCATATGTACAGAGGCGAAGGCAGGAGAAGGTCCTGTGCTGGGCAAAGCAGAAGCGGGAGATGCAGCGGACTGGAGCTGGTATACGCATATACCAGGGGCGGTATTCTCCCCCCCCCCCCCCCCCCCCCCCCCCCTGCCGGGTGGGAGAATCGCCGGGCCCCTGCTAGCCCCATGGAGGGGGGAGAATAGGGGTCTGGGAACAGGCACCGACGCCGGAGTAAAACACTCCGGTTTTTACTCCGGCGTCGGCACTTAGACTCCCGTTGGGAGAATCCCGCCCCAGGACTTTACGGTGGAGCGGGCGGCCTTCAGCCGGATGACGAAGGCACTGTACAACAGCAAGTGCAGCATAGTGTATCCTGCTAAGTTGAGGGTGACCCAAGGACTTTTATTTTGGGACGGCGGAAGCGGCGGAGGGGTTTGCGAAGGCAGAAGGACTGTGGCAGAATTGAGAATTGGGATTGAGAGTGGGTCTTGTACCGATGTAGCCTCATGTAACTTTATTTTTTCACTGCGTGTTGGTGTATGTACTAAATGAGTCGACGCTGTATATATTTGGACAAGGGAAGAGATGGGACTCTCATTTGCAATGATGGTTCTTTGGGGCTTGGGTTTGTATGCTGGGGTTGTGTGCTCAAGGGGATATCTTGGTTTTCCTGCGGCCGGGCAAGGGGGAAGGAGACCCGAGCGGGGGCCTCCACGCTGGCTTGTTTAAGCCGGCCAGTGAACGGGAGTGAGGTGGGGGGAGGGGAGGCGGCCATCGGAGCCTGGTAGAACAGGTTTCGATGAGTCTAGCCAGGGTCAAATTTGGGGGAAGGAACCGAGGCTGGGAGGAGGAGTTTACAAGAAGTGGAGGGGAGGAATTTGTGTGTTGTGGGGGGGGGGGTCTACAATTCATGGGTGTCATTCACAGTACTCTTTCGGGGATTGAATGGCGTTGAATATTGCGGGGGAGGAGGGGTGGACTATATATGTCAATGGTGACCATAGCCGATTCCTTTATCTTTTCTCTTTTTTTTTCTCCTTGGGAGGTTTTGTTTTATTTGATGCTTATATTGTCAGGTGGGCCATTGTTTGGGGGTTGGTGGGAGGATGGGATCGCGGTTGTTAATAAGGGGATTGACATTGTATTCGTTGGTGGGGTGCAAATCTTGGAGAAAATGTGAAAATGGAGAATAAAAATATTTTTTTAAAAAGAAAGCATCCTGTCTGGCTGCATCACAGCCTGGTAAGGCAACTGCTCCGCCCAAGACTGCAAGAAACTTCAGAGAGTCATGAACACAGCCCAGCCCATAACACAAACCTGCCTCCCATCCATTGACTCCATCTACACCTCCCGCTGCCTGGGGAAAGCGGGCAGCATAATCAAAGACCCCTCCCACCCGGCTTACTCACTCTTCCAACTTCTTCCATTGGGCAGGAGGTACAAAAGTCTGAACACGCACAAACAGATTCAAAAACAGCTTCTTCCCCGCTGTTACCAGACTCCTAAATGACCCACTTATGCAGTGTTCTTCAAACTTTTTTTCCAGGGACCCATTTTTACCAAACGGCCAACCTTCAGGACCCAACCATGCCGACCTTCGCAACCCACGCCGGCTGACCTTCGCGACCCACGCCAGCTGACCTTCGCGACCCACAGCGGCTGACCTTCGCGACCCACGCCGGCTGACCTGCGCGACCCACCACTTTCTCTTACCTTGTTTGCTGCTGACAAAAATGGATGAAATGGTTTTGGATCCCTTTGGCCCTCGTACACACTCCTCCAATGGAACCTGTTGGGTGAAGGTGAAGCCTTCCGGTGTCGGAAAGTATGAAGTCTCCATCTGTCCAAAGTTCTGAATTTTTTTCCTGTAAAATGTTATCAAATAAAACCCCCACCGAACTTGTAAAAAAAAAAATTTCAAAAACATTAGTGAAAAAAATGAATAAAACCCTCTGAACTTGTAAAAAAAAATGAATAAAATAAATGAAAAAAAAATTAAATGAATAAAATAAATGAATAAAAACCACTATAGAACTTGTAAAACAAAAAGTTGCAACCGTTTAAACAAATAGCGGCCGCACTGCGCATGCGTGCCCGATTATCGGCGCGCATGCGCATTTGAACAATGGCATGCACATCTCCCAAATACAACACGTAATCACTAATCTTCTGTCCTCCCTCTTGCTGGACAAGGTGGCAATTGCAGGGTGTACAGCACAATCAGTGGCAGACAAGTACACCTGCATGTCCTGCCGAGGCGAAGTCTCTCAGTATCATGGCATCCAACATCGCTGAGAACATTCAGGGTTATGGTATGTTCCTGTCTTATGCAATTTCCCAACTCTGAGCTCACCCTCATTCTGCTATTGGTGTGACCATGGGGCCTTCTGCTTCCCACTTTACCCACCCTCCCCTCACCCCAAACTTCCTCTCTGATTTCCTATTCTCAGATACCTAGGAACTGGCATCTGCCCGCAGAGTGAGAGAGAGAACAGCAGCACAATAGTTTCTTCATTAATGATCTGACACTGCAGCCACCAGCTCAGATACAGACACTGCACATACCATGGAGGCAAGTGTAGAGGTGGAATCGGCTCGGTGAGTCATCTGGGCATGAGTGGATTGCAATCAGGCTGGTGGGAACAAACAGGTTGTTTGCCTGCTCATCAGAAAGTGAAATTGTAGATGCTTTTTGCCAAAGAGGATTATAACAATAACTTACACAAGCTAGGGTTATGTTAATGGAATTTAGAACAGTTAAGGGATACTTTGATCAAAGTTGCATGATGTTACGTGGAGCAGATAGGGTAGATAGAGAGAACCTATAGCTGCTGGTTGGAGAGTTCCGGACTCGGGAGCATGGTCAAACATTTAGAGCAAAGTGTTTAATGGGGAGGTTTTATGGGGAGGCAGTGGCTCAGTGGTATTGTCACTGGACTAGTAATCCAGAGACCCAATGTAATGTTCTGGGGACCCGGGTTCGAACTTCACCACAGTAGATGGTGAAATTTGAATTCAATAAAAATCCGGGATTAGAAGTCTAATGCTGACTATGAAACCATTTCATAGAATTTACAGTGCAGAAGGAGGCCATTCGGCCCATCAAGTCTGCACCGGCTCTTGGAAAGAGCACCTACCCAAGGTCAACACCTCCACCCTATCCCCATAACCCAGTAACCCCACCCAACACTCAGGGCAATTTTGGACACTATGGGCAATTTATCATGGCCAATCCACCTAACCTGCACATCTTTGAACTGTGGGAGTAAACCGGAGCACCCGGAGGAAACCCACGCACACACAGGGAGGATGTGCAGACTCTGCACAGACAGTGACCCAAGCTGGAATCGAACCTGGGACCCTGGAGCTGTGAAGCAATTGTGCTATCCACAATGCTACAGTGCTGCCATTGTTGATTGTTGTAAAAACCCATCTGGTTCACTAATGTCCTTTGGGAAGGGAATCTGCCATCCTTACCGAGTATGTCCTATATGTGGTTGAATCTTAACTACCCCCTCAAGGGCATTGAAGGGTGGACAATAAATGCTGGCCCAGTCGGCGGCGCTCATGTTCTGTAACAGAATCTTTAACAAATTAGGATATACTTCCGCACACAAAGGGTGGGAGACTGTGGTAGTCACCACTGTTGTATTATATTGTATATATGGGTATTACGGTAAGGCCCCTGTACTACAGGTACGGGGGTAGATCCCTGCCTGCTGGCTCCACCCAGGAGGCGGAGTATAAATGTGTGTGCTTTCCGAACAGCAGCCATTTTGTAAGCTGCTGTAGGAGGCCACACATCTCTGTGTAATAAAGCCTCGATTACATTCTACTCTCGTCTCGTCGTAATTGATAGTGCATCAGAGACGTTTGGAACACTTCAGCAAATGGCAGTTGATACTGGATCTAAATTAAATGGCCTACTCCTGTTTCTGTGTTCCTCTCCACAAGGATGCAGCTACACTCCCTACACTCCCTGGCACATCCAGGGAAAAACTGCAGCCATCCAAAGTCACACCTGTGGTCGTGTGACCCCTTTAAGGGCCGATTGTTTGCGGGTCATGTAACCGCCTGGGGCCTAGCATGCGGGAGCGTATGAACCCTGGCCAATGGGAAGAAACATGGGACTCGGGAAGCAGGGGCCTGGGGAGTGTGGATTCAGGAGTCAAGGAGTAAACTGCTATTCCTGTACATAGTTTAACTTTATTGTTTGTTCCAATAAATCACTTGTGATTCAAGTAGCCTCCTTGTTGATACCTAACGCTATTACAACTCCAGAATACTTCCAGACACTTTTCAAAAGCAGAGGTTTTTTTTTTTAATTGCTTACGTGCAAGTTGGGAGCCTGACCCTTTAAGGAGCTCAATGCCGGACCCACCTTGCACCTTAGCACTTTTTTGAACAGTGATGTTTGAATTTGTCCTGGCATTGTATCATTGGTTGGGCTATGCCCACACCCCACAACAACATCTTTGTCCCCCTCCCTGGCAGCTGACGGTGACCAACTCTTTAAGTTACAAAATAAACGGTTGCTTTCTTTTGTAGAACCCCTCAATAACTCCCCTCATGGTGTACTTGACCTTCTCGAGGTGTAAAAACCCTAGCCATACTGAGGCACTGGGTGGAGAAGCTGACCTCCACTCCAACAGAGCCCACCTGTGAGCAATCAGCGAGGCGAAGGCCAGAGAATCAGCGCCCGTCCCAGTCTGCAATTCCAGTCGGTCTGACACCCCAAATATGGCCCCTAAGGGACAGGGCTCCAATTCAATTTGCAGAATCGCCGACATGGTGCTAAAGGAGACCTAGAATCTCACGAGCTCAGGACATGACTGCAACATTTGCACACGGTTGGCTGGGCTCCCCCCACATCGCTCACACTTATCCTCAACTCCCTTGAACAACCTACTCATCCTAGACCTGGTTAAGTGCATCCTGTGCGCCACCTTCAACTGTATTAGCCCTAGTCTGAAATACTAAGATGTGGTTTTCATCCGCCGCAGTGCCAAACCTTATTTCAACAGTTGGAGCTTCTGCTGGAAAGATGAAATTCACAGCCAGGGTGACACAATAGGTTTAGATTGGATTTGTTTATTGTCACGTGTACCGAGGTACAGTGAAAAGTATTTTTCTGCGAGCATAATAGGGCAACACAAGGTACACAATGTAAATACATAGACACTGGCATTGGGTGAAGAATATAGTGTAGTATTAATCAGCTCAGTCTATAAGAGCAGTGTTCTTCAAAGTCGGGTGGCTCGCGGGCGGGTGTCGGGAGGGTCGCGGAGCCGTTGTCCTCGGCGCTCCCGATCGCGCAAATCCCCGCGCAGCAGCCGGCTTTTCATTACGCCGGCTGCAAGCGGCCGCGAACATCTTAAAAAGAAAATTTGGCCGCACATTGAGGCAAATGAAGGCAGCAAGGGGTGAGTGGAAGGTTGGGAGCATTGGTAAGTTTGTGAGGGAAAGGAGAAGTATCGGATTGTCAGGGAATGCTGATGGATGAGTGATAGCAGTGTGATGCATTGAGTAGTGTGAGATGTTGATGCTGTGTTGGGTAGACAATCTTATCAGAAGATGCATTCACTGATTTTGACCACCTGTGTGAGGTATTTAGATTTTTTGTGGCACAACTGCCCGATCCTGGGTCCAGATTCCAGGAATTGATCTCCCAGGCCACCTGACCAGTTGAAAGTAGCCCCTGAGGGCCTCCTGGCCTCCCCTATGGTGTCTCTCCCCCTACCCATCTCTACCATTAATGCTGTGGTATTCCATTTTCAATGTTTTAAATTCCAACACCATTAATCACTGCAGCATCCCTTTAAGGATGAACCTTGCTTGTTGTAGTGCTCTGAATCTCACGCTCGCTGGGCGAGATCCAAATATGCAGGTTTAAATGAGCCGTGCCTGGGAAACCTTGCCAGAGCACCATTTAGCACTGCTTTCCACAAATGTGGACCAGGCATAACGGCACCTGAGGGAGTCTTCCAGACCATTCAAGACCCCAGAGTGATCAAGCATTGGGCAGGGTGGCACACTGGCACGTTTGCTGGCACCTGGGAACTTTGACACTGCCACCTGAGCACCCTGGCAGTGCCCCTCGATCAGCCAGCGTGTCCAGATGGCACTGCCAGGCCAGCACAGGCATTGCCAGGGTGCCAGGCTGGCAGTGCTAAGGTGCCCAGCTGCCAGTGGGAGTGCCAGGATGCCACCCTGCCCAATATCTGACCACACAGGGTGCCTTGCCTATAAGAGGATCCTGGAAGAGGCAAGTTGGGTGCAGTGAGGTGGTCTGTAGGCCGTGGTGGGGTTGATGAGTGGGGCCGAAAGATCAGGGCTGGCTTTAAAAATGGCACCCCGATCCACGGGTTCTCTTAGAGCCTTAGAATTCCTTCAGAGCAGAAGGAGGCCATTCGGCCCATCAAATCTGCACCAACCCTCTGAAACAACATCCTACCTAGGGCAGCACGGTAGCACAGTGGTTAGCATAGTTGCTTCACAGCTCCAGGATCCCAGGTTCGATTCCCCGCTTGGGTCGCTGTCTGTGCGGAGTCTGCATGTTCTCCCCGTGTCTGCGTGGGTTTCCTCCGGGTGCTCCGGTTTCCTCCCACAGTCCAAAGGTGTGCAGGTTAGGTGGATTGGCCATGATAAATTGCTCTTAGTGTCCAAAAAGCTTAGGTGGGGTTACTGGGTTACGGGGATAAAGGGGTACTGTGGAGCTGTGGGGCTTAAGTGGGGTGCTCTTTCCAAGGGGCGGTGCAGACTCGATGGGCCGAATGACCTCCTTCTGCACTGTACGTTCTATGATAGGCCCACTGCCCCGCCTTATCGCTGAGCTCGTCAGTGCAGGAAATGATGTAAGTGCGGCCTCGACGGGGCATTCCCCGCCGAAGCAAAAAAACAGGAAAGTGCCATTGAAAAGCAGGGTCTTTGTCGACACTGTAGCCACCTGAAACCGGACTCTGTTTTCTACCGGTTGAATCGTACCCCTGGTTTCTATTGTTATCGTGCCCATCCTGGTGAGATTGTGGAAATATATTATGGCTGTGGTTGAGAATCCTGTGGATGAGTGAGTTGACACTTAACGGCCTCCTCACTCCAAGTGGGCGTAAGCTTTTTCTGGTTTGCTTGGTGGTTCCCATACCTAGGAGTTTGTTCTTCCTGCATTAAATCTGCTCCAGAGGTCCAATGTGTCTGAGTCAGTTATTTTGTGTTCTCTCTCATTTTAGTGGCATGGCCTGTGGTTTTCTTGGTATCAGTGCTGCATTCCTCCAACGCCACTCAGCTTCTGACTCCATTACAGCCTTGGTCAAACAGGGACAAAAGAGCTGAACTCAAGATGAGAGTGACTGCCCTCGACATCAAGGCGGCATATGACCGATTGTAGCACGAACGGAACCCTAGCAAAACTGAAGTCAGTGGGAATCAGAGGAAACTCTCCACTGTTTGAAGTCATACCTAGCGCAAAGGAAGATAGTTGTGGTTGTTGGAGGTCAATCAATTCAGTTCCAGGACATTACTGCAGGAGTTCACACCCCATCCACAAATATTCATTCCCTCCATCACAGGAGCAACAGAGTGTACCATCTAAATAATCTTTACTGTCACAAGTAGGCTTACATTAACACTGCAATGAAGTTACTGTGAAAAGCCACTAGTCGCCACATTCCGGCGCCTGTTTGGGTACACAGAGGGAGAATTCAGAATTCTCAGCTTGTACGGGAATTGAACCCACGCTGCTGGCCTTGTTCTGCATCACAAACCAGCTGTCTAGCCCACTGAGCGAAACCAGCCCCGGTGCCTTGCCCAAAAGAGGATAAGTGGGCTAGACAGACCTCACGCACGACCCACTACAAGCTGACTGCAGGAACTCACCAAGGCTCCTCAGACAGCACTTTCCAAACACCAAGTAGTAATTCGGGGTCAGATTTCACTAATACAAATGTTTAAGAAATAAGTTGTATTGCAAGAATCTGAACAAGGAAATACCAAACATGCTGGAGATTAAACTTCAAGTTATTCATAATGGTAAAATAAAGTGGAGCAATAATTATAATTAAAATGGGAGGGCGGGAGACTTCCGGGTGCGGCGATGACCAGCTGAGTCGCACGTTTCGGCAGCTCCCGGTGAAACGGACTTTTGGGCTCTTGATAGGAGCCCCAACGGCAATTTTGACGGCTAAAAACACTGTGCGGTAAACCAGAAGGGAATCCCCCCTGGATACGGATGAAAAAAGGAGGCGAAAGTGGCCGGATTGCAGTGGATCCTTTAGAACAGCGGCAAGGAAGGCAAGCAAAAACCAAGATGGCGTCGGAAGGTGGCAGTTTAACATGGGACCCTGAACAACAAGAGTTCTTGAAATGCTGTGTGGAAGAGCTCAAAAAGGAAATGAAGAAAGAGCTGTTGGCCCCGATACTACAGGCGATCGAAGGGCTAAAGGAGGAACAAAAGACCCAGGAGTGGGAGCTTCGGGTCGTGAAGGCAAAGGCAGCCGAGAATGAGGACGACATACAGGGCCTGGTGGTGAAGACGGAGGTGCATGAGGCACATCAGAAACGATGTGTGGAAAGGTTGGAGGCACTGGCGAACAATGCAAGGAGGAACAACCTGAGGATTCTTGGTCTTCCTGAAGGTTTGGAGGGAGCGGACGTCGGGGCATATGTGAGCACAATGCTGCACTCGTTAATGGGAGCGGAGGCCCCGGCGGATCCGTTGGAGGTGGAGGGAGCATACCGAGTGATGGCGCAAGGACCGAGAGCAGGAGAAATTCCCAGAGCCATAGTGGTGAGATTCCTCCGTTTTAAGGATAAAGAAATGGTCCTTAGATGGGCAAAGAAAACTCGGAGCAGTAAATGGGAGAACGCGGTGATCCGCGTTTATCAAGACTGGAGTGCGGAGGTGGCGAGAAGGAGGGCGAGCTTTAATCGGGCCAAGGCGGTGCTTCATAAAAAGAAGATAACATTTGGAATGCTGCAACCGGCAAGACTGTGGGTCACATATCGAAGAAGGCACCACTACTTTGAGACGGCGGATGAAGCGTGGACTTTTATTGTGGAAGAAAAACTGGAATGAGCGGGTTATTAAAAAGAACGTTTGAACAAAGTGGTGGGGCGAATGTGGGGGGCGAAGAGGGGGGTTAAAAAGGGGGGAAAGAGGAGTTTTATGTACTAATCCTGCGATGTGGTAACTTTTCTCTCTTCCACAGGTGGTGATGGGGGGAGGAGGGGAGGTGGAGGAGATGGGGCGTTGGCCATTGGGGGCGGGGCCAAGGGAGAAGCGCGGGCTTGGTTCCCGCGCTATGATAATCATGGCGGGAATAGAGAAGCAGGAAGGAGGGGGCGAAAAAGGTGATGGCTAATCGACAAGGGGGGGGGTAGGAAGCCCCACAACCCGGCTGATCACGTGGAACGTGAGAGGGCTGAACGGGCCGATAAAGAGGGCACGGGTACTCGCACACCTTAAGAAACTTAAGGCAGATGTGGTTATGTTACAGGAAACGCACCTGAAACTGATAGACCAGGTTAGGCTACGCAAAGGATGGGTGGGGCAGGTGTTCCATTCGGGGCTAGATGCGAAAAACAGGGGGGTGGCTATATTAGTGGGGAAGCGGGTAATGTTCGAGGCAAAGACTATAGTGGCGGATAACGGGGGCAGATACGTGATGGTGAGTGGCAAACTACAGGGGGAGACGGTGGTTTTGGTAAACGTATATGCCCCGAACTGGGATGATGCCAATTTTATGAGGCGGATGCTAGGACGCATTCCGGACCTAGAGATGGGAAAGCTGATAATGGGGGGAGATTTTAATACAGTGTTGGAACCAGGGCTGGATAGGTCGAAGTCCAGGACTGGAAGGAGGCCGGCAGCAGCCAAGGTACTTAAAGATTTTATGGAGCAGATGGGAGGTGTAGACCCGTGGAGATTTAGCAGACCTAGGAGTAAGGAGTTCTCATTTTTCTCCTATGTCCATAAAGTCTACTCGTGAATAGACTTTTTTGTGCTGGGAAGGGCGTTGATCCCGAAGGTAAGGGGAACGGAGTATACGGCTATAGCCATTTCGGATCACGCTCCACACTGGGTAGACTTGGAGATAGGGGACGAAACAGGAGGGCGCCCACCCTGGAGAATGGACATGGGACTAATGGCAGATTAGGGGGGGTGTCTAAGGGTGAGGGGGTGCATTGAAAAGTACTTGGAACTCAATGATAATGGGGAGGTCCAGGTGGGAGTGGTCTGGGAGGCGCTGAAGGCGGTGGTTAGAGGGGAGCTGATATCAATAAGGGTACATAAAGGGAAGCAGGAGAGTAAGGAACGGGAGCGGTTGCTGCAAGAACTTTTGAGGGTGGACAGACAATATGCGGAAGCACCGGAGGAGGGACTGTACAGGGAAAGGCAAAGGCTACATGTAGAATTTGACTTGCTGACTATGGGCACTGCAGAGGCACAATGGAGGAAGGCACAGGGTGTACAGTACGAATATGGGGAGAAGGCGAGCAGGTTGCTGGCACACCAATTGAGGAAAAGGGGAGCAGCGAGGGAAATAGGGGGAGTGAGGGATGAGGAAGGAGAGATGGAGCGGGGAGCGGAGAGAGTGAATGGAGTGTTCAAGACATTTTATAAAAAATTATATGAAGCTCAACCCCCGGATGGGAGGGAGAGAATGATGGGCTTTTTGGATCGGCTGGAATTTCCCAAGGTGGAAGAGCAGGAAAGGGTGGGACTGGGAGCACAGATCGAGGTAGAAGAAGTGATGAAAGGAATTAGGAGCATGCAGGCGGGAAAGGCCCCGGGACCGGATGGATTCCCAGTCGAATTCTATAGAAAATATGTGGACTTGCTCGCCCCGGTATTGACGAGGACCTTTAATGAGGCAAAGGAAAGGGGACAACTGCCCCCGACTATGTCTGAAGCAACGATATCGCTTCTCTTAAAGAAGGAAAAGGACCCGCTACAATGCGGGTCCTATAGACCTATTTCCCTCCTCAATGTAGATGCCAAGATTCTGGCCAAGGTAATGGCAATGAGAATAGAGGAATGTGTCCCGGGGGTGGTCCACGAGGAACAAACTGGGTTTGTGAAGGGGAGACAGCTGAACACGAATATACGGAGGCTGTTAGGGGTAATGATGATGCCCCCACCAGAGGGGGAAACGGAGATAGTAGTGGCGATGGATGCCGAGAAAGCATTTGATAGAGTGGAGTGGGATTATTTGTGGGAGGTGTTGAGGAGATTTGGTTTTGGAGAGGGGTATGTTAGATGGGTGCAGCTGTTGTATAGGGCCCCGATGGCGAGCGTGGTCACGAATGGACGGGGATCTGCATATTTTCGGCTCCACAGAGGGACAAGGCAGGGATGCCCTCTGTCCCCATTATTGTTTGCGCTGGCGATTGAGCCCCTGGCGATAGCGTTGAGGGGTTCCAAGAAGTGGAGGGGAGTACTTAGAGGAGGAGAAGAACACCGGGTATCTTTGTATGCGGACGATTTGTTACTATATGTGGCAGACCCGGCGGAGGGGATGCCAGAAATAATGCGGATACTTGGGGAGTTTGGGGATTTTTCAGGGTATAAATTGAACATGGGGAAAAGTGTGTTGTTTGTGGTGCATCCAGGGGAGCAGAGTAGAGAAATAGAGGACCTACCGTTGAGGAAGGTAACAAGCGAGTCTGGGAGCGCTGACCGAGAAATATGGGTTGCCCCAAGGGAATGCATTCAGGTATATGCAACTGAGGGCTTTTGCGAGGCAACAGGTGAGGGAATTCCCGCAGCTCCCGACACAAGAGGTGCAGGACAGAGTGATCTCAAAGACATGGGTGGGGGATGGTAAGGTGTCAGATATATATAGGGAAATGAGGGACGAAGGGGAGACTATGGTAGATGAACTAAAAGGGAAATGGGAAGAAGAGCTGGGGGAGGAGATCGAGGAGGGGCTGTGGGCAGATGCCCTAAGCAGGGTAAACTCGTCGTCCTCGTGTGCCAGGCTAAGCCTGATTCAGTTTAAGGTATTACACAGGGCGCATATGACTGGAGCACGGCTCAGTAAATTTTTTGGGGTGGAGGATAGGTGTGCGAGGTGCTCGAGAAGCCCAGCGAATCATACCCATATGTTTTGGTCATGCCCGGCACTACAGGGGTTTTGGATGGGGGTGACAAAGGTGCTTTCAAAAGTAGTAGGGGTCCGGGTCGAACCAAGCTGGGGGTTGGCTATATTTGGGGTTGCACAAGAGCCGGGAGTGCAGGAGGCGAGAGAGGCCGATGTTTTGGCCTTTGCATCCCTAGTAGCCCGGCGCAGGCTATTGCTAATGTGGAAAGAAGCCAAGCCCCCGGGGGTGGAGACCTGGATAAATATCATGGCGGGGTTTATAAAGCTAGAGCGGATTAAGTTCGTCCTAAGGGGGTCGGCTCAAGGGTTCACCAGGCGGTGGCAACCGTTCGTCGAATACCTCGCAGAAAGATAGATGGAATGGAAAAAAGAAGGCAGCAGCAGCAGCCCAGGATCGGGGGGTGGGGGGGGGGGGTGGGGGGGAGAGGGGGGGGGAAGGGGGGGGGGGGAGGAGGAACCAGAAGGACTCTCAGGGTTGTTAATATATACTGTATAATATGTATCGGTCGTTGCTACAGATAATTATATATTGGACTGTTAAATTATATTTTTGGAGAGTATTACTTGTGATAAAGCAGTTGCCAATTAGGGTTAGTTTTCATTTTTGTTATTTATTATTTATTCATTTTCTGTTTATAAAATAGGTCATTGTTATTTGTGTTGCTATAATATTGTGTAAAGGATGCACAATGTACTGTGTTGGTTGACCAAAAATTTTCAATAAAATATTTTTTTTTTAAATGGGAGGGCGGCATGTGGCACAGTGGATAGCACTGGGACTGCGGGGCTGGGGACTGCGGGGCTGAGGACCCGGGTTTGAATCCCGGCCCTGGGTCACTGTCGGTGTGGAGTTTGCACATTCTCCCCATGTCTGCATGAGTTTCACCCCCACAACCCAAAGATGTGCAGGTTAGGTGCATTGGCCACGCTAAATTGCCCCTTAATTGGAATAAAAATAATAATTGGGTACTCTAAATTATAAAAAAAAAAAAAATTAAAATGTGTTTCTATAATCGGAACAAAACTAACTTGATTTCACGTTCTTTAATTTATTTTGCACGCTCTAAGTGTCACATCCATTCAATTAATTTCATT